>NW_003546446.1:92156-105782 GCF_000090795.2 Amphimedon queenslandica | reverse complement strand
AGTAAGCTTTTCAATTTAAATTAGGTCCAATTATATAAGTCTTTGCTTTCAATTATGATAAGGACCATAGCAACACATAATTGCTCATAGTAGGCCACAGTACATTGTAAATAAGTATTATCAGAGATTGATTGCCATTTGCCCCATATCCAGGTAGATCTATATCTACTGTGTACTTACGTGATATAAAAGTCCAAAACCAGCGAGACTCACAGGCTACACTAAACCACCGCTTCAGTATTCTTCTTCCTGGCAGAGGCATGCAGGATATTAATCTATGCTGGCAGCCAGCCATATGCATTCACGTGATGATCAGTTTCCATATATGGAGTATCTGCTACCATAGTAGTGCATGATTACCTACTGGTCAGTCTTGTCATGGATGTAAGATAATGGAGCTAATTGGGCCCCAGGGTGAATGGAGAAAATAAAAAACCAGGCTTTCAGAGACTGAGAGAGGTGTGGCACAATTCATAGCAAATCTGAAATCATCAAATGTTTTATAATAATTTTAATATTCTAAATTTGCTCCCAACAATGTACAGCATATTTCGTCAAAAATGGCTCTGAGACAATTCCCTATTATTTATATTTTCTCTGATACATATGCTATGCATGTTTTTATGTTGTTTTTAAAATTTGAGCTGATTCTGATAAAATGTGGGTCTTTACAAATTATTAAAGTTGCTCAAATACTGGGCTGAGTACATTTTGGCTAATACTGTGTTTACACTAGCTTCTTTAACTGAGCCAGACCTGTTTAAAGTAGGCCAGCACAGTTTCATTTGATAGTGTAAACAGTAGCCAAAGTGAGCTGTGCCAAACCAGGCCAGCATGGTTAGTACAGCAGGGCCAGCTCAGTCTGGTTCAGCACGGTTTGGCCCACTTCTGTAGTGTAAACGCAGCATAAGTTAATTGCCAAAAATGAAAAGGGAAAAATTATCCATTTTTATAATTTTTCTGATACATAAATCTATTATACATGCATATGTGGTGTAGAAAGTTTGAACTGAGTGATTCTGATCAAAATTGGACTTTTTATAAATTTTTAAAGTTACTCAAAAACCAGATCAAAGTCGTTATACTATAGCACAGGGCATTTTGTCAAAAATGGCTCTGAGAGAATTCTCTATTTTTATAATTTTCCTGGATACATTACAGATCTACAGGTTCTTATGTTTTTTCAAAGTTTGAGCTGTTTGATCTACATGTAGTAGTTTTTCATAAGTCGTATAATTAAAATTTTATACATATAGTTTATGATTGGAAAATAAAAGACAAGAGATTTGGGGTTGGGAAAAACAAAGTAGATGCTGTCAATAATGACAGAACACTGTTTACATCATGATGTAGCACCAATCCTTTAATTAGTATACATGCACTTGTACTCCCTACACAGTTATATTTATGCAATGGTTGCCTTCTCTCTTCCTCTTCTCTCTCTATCTCTCAAAGCAGTAGTTACATAATCAGCAAACCCAACTCTCTCTATATATAGCACAGGAAAGTTCAATTTACTCACAATACAGTCTTTTATTGCTTAAAGCACAAAGGGGAGATGAAAGTAGTGATATACAGACACAGATGTGTTTGCATGCTTTGGCTCTTTACTGGATGCTTATCAGTCCTTTGGATATAATGTCACTTATGCACATGTATGTGTACCAGACTATCACATTGATTCAATAGATGTAAAAAAATATAATAAGTTGTATAGATCTAATAATCATAGTTTTAAAAGTTGTTACATATAAACTAACTGTATAATCAAATAAAACTACATACTTAATTTGGTTTAATAAAAATATAGTTACCACGAGTACTACTCACTTAACAGTCAATAATAATAATATTAGTAATAATAAAATTACAATAACAATAACAAAAAATAAAATTATATACATGTTTGCAGGAAAACTAGGAGGAGGAGGAGAAGCAGAGAGAGGCTGATCTGTTTCTTCTTGTCCACGATATCTAATTCCACTAGTTGATGATTCTTTATTAATCTCAGTCCCTCCTTCATCTTTAGACTGATCATGTGACTCTTTGATATCAATATTCCTTTGATTTGATTGGTCGGTTGATGGTGGGCAGAATTGAGCAACAAGTAACGCTTCTTTTTGTAAATCAAGATCATGAGGCTGTTGAGAATTAACTTCTTCTTTAGGCTGAAACAAATAAAATATTTTAAAAATTATTTTTGTACTAAAAATTAGACACAATTACATGTATTCTTGATGCTTTTGCACTCTATACACAATCAATATTATTTCAACAAGACAAAAAGAACTAAATTATTTTGACTGTAAAATAATTCCTCATGAGTTTCTGTTGCTATGCAGTGCAGCAGAAAACGTATGAGAAATAGATTTTACATGTTGCAATCACACTTAAGTTGTCACAATAATGGTAGCAACTAGTAGTTTTTTGTGATAAAAAATTCCTCGATTTTGACAACAGAAATTTGAAGCTATTATACTGTATGAAAACTGAATTGAAAGCTCAATCAGCAAAACTACTGTATGACATACAGCATTTTGAGTAGGTATAAGAATTACATCCACATGTGTGATTATATACTTTGATTACCATTTGTGATACAATGTCTTCACTTCCTTCAGGTAAAGCTGTCCTGTTAGCAACACCACAACTAGGACATACCCACTCTAACGACCTAGGAATGAACGGATAATAACTGTGGTTCAATATGCAGGCAATATATCATCATCATTATTATTATATATGTGTACATTTACCTAGTTGCCAATTGTCGTCTTTCTTCAGGTGTACAGTCCAGTGAACCAAATGTACTTCTATCATCATCAGTTGCCATCATATCAATCAATTCCAGTAGCACAGTACTAACTAATAGTAATAATAGGAAAAAAGAGAAATTAAGAGGCTTTTAAAAATAAAACACTGATGTGGAGCACAATTTATGTGACATGAGAACAAATTGTCAAAATCTTATCTTCTAACTTTAAAAGAGCCAAACTTATATGCACAGCAACAGACATCCACATAATGATTCAAAAAATCTAATCATAATTGTAAAATGTAGTTGCCATGCAAACCTTATTGAATAAACTTATTTTACATTCCAAATTTTCAGGCATAAAAATTAATAGAAGAATAATGTGATAATTAGTGTTTCTTACTTCCCCAATACGACTGCCATGTCTCTAAACCACACATACATATCTCCAGATTCAATTTAAACCTTCCATTAGGCTAAGGAGAGAGAAAGAGAGAGAAATAAAGATAATAACAACATAAAAAAGAGTGAAGGAAACCTTCCCAAGTTCTTCCTTTTTCCACTCACAGTTAGAAAGACAACAGAAGGTGGTTTCATTGGATATTCTGGTGATATCATGATATGTCCATGATAGCGTCCTCCCTCATAATCAGTACCAGGTGGACCTTGTATTGTGAAATGCCATTCAAACAAATTATCCTAAGAATATGGTGCGTAGAAGTTATGAGCTGATTCCAATCAAAATGGGATTATGTGGCACAATGTAATTATGGTTTTAATGAATCAAAACTATTGTGTATGTAAGTATATGTACATATATGCATGCAGCAACACAGCAAAGAACAGTGAGATTTTGCTAGGGATCAGAGAATCCAATAAAAATGTAAATTGGAATTAAAATTTTTGGCAAATTTAATAGCAAATTTTTCATGTTTTGCATTATGACTAGATTAATATAACAAACACTACATTAAATGTACTAATACTAACTTCCATTGGTTGGGTATAATAATGAGGAAATGGTTCCCTTAACTCAGTAGCCTCTTTCATTAACCTCCTCACAGCTGAAAAATAAATACAAAACAATTATTGACAAAAGTAAAATTATTATTTTTAAACAATAGCTAGAAAATAAATCTTTGTCAAAATAATTTTTTTAATAAAAAAATCACTATGCATCATAAAAGTTTGGGCTAAATACAGAACCATTTAAAAAAAACATGGGCTATAGCCATTGTAATTTTTAATAAAAATTGGCTGGTTTTAAAAAATGCTAATAACTCAAATATTTTTGCTGCAGGCAACTTGTTCCTAGCACCATTCTTGGTTACTTGGTCCTTTTTTATCCAAGAATAATAGACCATTTACAACTTAAATCAAAATAACCACAACTTGCTAGCAACATGTTGTCTAGTGTATACATGTGCCTTAAAATGTAAAAGCTACCTGTTGTAATTATTAATCTTATCATATACTCTTACCAGGAGTTATGGTTGCAGGCATAGTGTCCACATAAGTTCCACCATAGATATTATCATCTGTGATTCCACTAGCAGAAACTATGACAATTTAATTTCAGCTAAATTTATAATAAATTCTTCATTACTTTCATCTGATGACTGATCATTATCTTGTTTTATTTGGGTTCCATTGTTACTCTCAACAGGTCCTATACACAAGTGATAAATTATAACTATTTATACATGTAAATTAAATAAAAAATTTACTACATAGTTCAGTCTGTTAATATTACCATCTGAATATTTGTCATGGGCTCTATCTGATGAAAGAAATTTGATCACATCAGATTTTACAAGTCCAAACTGATCTGGATAATCTTCACAAACTTGAAGTGCTTTCCTCCAGGTTATATTCATATTGGAATTTATCCATCTCTGGAACACTAGTAATAGCTTATCAGAGGCTGACATTGGACTATGCTGAAGGTCATTAACTTGTACACCAAGTGCTGTCCCAATAATTAAAAACTGGAAATCAGAACTTTGGAATAACCTATGAAGATCATCCAATTGAGGCTTCTTGTCCAGAATGATTAACAAGAAGTCTATATTCAAAATAAAATAATAAAAATAATATAATTGAATAAAACTGCCTCACTTTCTTGTTTGTTACTCACTATGGATCCTATACACAAGTGATAAAATATAAAATAAAATTACAAATTAATAGTATATATACCTTCTATATTATACCAGTTCCAGTGATCATCACTGATAGTAGCAGGCTCAGAGCACATTGTACAGTTGATGAAATGACCATCTTTACTGAACCCAACAATACAGTAGCAGCTATTTCTTTTTACAGGGCAAGCAAATGCATTGACGTAATTATGCTTGAGGTGCATGGCATCACTGCTATTATCAATAGCTGTTGTGAGTAGCTTACGTACTAATGGACAGTGCTGGGTAGGACCAGTAAAGTACACTTCAATATGAGTGTAACGGTTGATGAGGTGAAGTGTGTGCTTTTGTGTGAAGGTTATCCTGAGGGATATCGCATCTCGAAATTTGTAATACTCTGACGTTGATGGAGAGATTTTAGTAACGTAATCTTTCTGGTTGAGTAAATGTACAATGGTTAAAGGGAACAATCCTGTAGGAACTGGTAGGATCTCTTCACTCTCCTCTTCCCTCCAGACTATGAGAAGTGGCTTAGCATTAGTCTCCTTAATTGAAACTGGTTCATTGTATGAAGGAAGAGCATAAGGAATGAAGTAGTGTCCCTTTGGTTCATCTTCTAGTTTTGTGATGATGTTAAGATGAAGGAGGAGTCTGATTAGGTCAGACAACTGGAACTCTGGCAGAGAAAATACTTCAGCTCTTGATTTTAAATGCTCAAAAATATCCTCATTGAAAAATCCTTCTTTCAGATTTTTTGTGATTTTTGGAGAAAGAGGTTTGTCTGAAATTGATGCTATGGCATCAATTTTATTAACATATGTGAGAGCTAATAATTGTGAGAGAATCTCAAGGATTGGCTTAGAATCAATGAAGATGACATTTATAACTTCTGGATAATATAACATGAGACTGACGTCATGGAAATACTTCAAAGCTTGTTTAGTATCTTCCTTTTCCATACTACAACCTTTTCCAATAGATAAAGCTTCCTTAACTGATACAATACTTTGCTCAGGTAAAGATAGCTCAAATACAAACCATCGAATTGGTATTTTAATTTTGAGTGAAGCATCAGAGCCACGATACCAAATAGCTTTGCAAATCTCTTCACTGTATTTAGCTCTTTCTTCTGATGCAGCAATTGCATTGACCGGAAATATGATAGAATCATCAGATTGGGAAATTACGCAATTTTGTAAGTAAGATTCTAGTGAAGACATTGAAGACATTAGAATCTCTTCCTTTTCTTTTAAAGTAGCATCGCTCACCTTGTCATAATGCGTTCCCAATACAAGATGCATGGAGTGTGTTGGTTTCTTGGAGATGCAGGAAATATCAAGAGGCTCAAAACTAGCTCCAGTGGAAACTGCAGACTGGAAGAATGCTAACTGTGTTGACTTGGAGTGGCATGGGAAGTATTTTCCATCGATCCTGTACATCAGATCAAACCTCTCATTGAAAGGCTTAGATAGATCCAGTGTTACGATATTGAGAGAAGCTGCTCTAGTGAATAAAGGCAGTAACTCCTGGTATGCTGGCTGACCACCAGAATCAATAACGTACAGCCAATGATCACTTTTACGAATCTCTTTTGGTTGAGTGGCTAAAATTTCTAGCACAACTGCTTTGGTATCATACTTCTTATCTTGTAATAAAGGTAAAACTGCTGGAATAGGCTCATTTGGAGCATGAGATGGAATTTCTACATTGCCTGATTCCATCGGATTGGTATATGTCACAGTCCATGATTGACTGTAAAAGGTTGCAGTTGCAGTCAGGGGAACTTCCTCTTGCTCTGAATCAGTAGCAGTTTTCAAATCAGTTGCTAATTCGTCAAGTAAATTTGCTCGAGTCACTCGGCTCCAAATCATTTTATCAGAAACAGCAACTCTTGTAGCCCTAACGGCAGGACAGGCAATGGGTGTACTGGTGTCATTAGTGGGTGGGTCTTCATTTAGTAGGAGGAGCTGTGAACAGGTTTTACCAGCTCCAGGAGCACCAAGCATATTAACACGAGTAACAGTTAGATCAACGCTCCCTTCCTCCATCCACTTTTCTAAAGCTACAATATGAAACTGTACAATTAATTTTAAATATTAAACAAGTACAATTATAGTTAATAAGTGTTTTATGTAGCATACGTGTAATAATGTACATGTATATATATGCACGTATCATTCTCATTATTGTATTAGTGTATTACTATTCTAATCTTAATGTTATGTGGTTAATGTCAAGAGTACGTACTCTTGTTAATGTGTATAGATCTAGCTATAGGCTTATAGGTGTTATCATTTATGATTATGCAGGTTCTTTTGTCATTATAGTTTTGTAGCACATGCTTTGCACACACTCTTTTCCATTTAATCATTCCTTCTGTTCTCTCTCTTCTCCCTTATTCTTGAGTTTTAACCAATAAAGATTTAAAATACAATTAAGGTTGCTTAATGTTACCAAAATGTCTGCTATGATACTTACAAAACAAAAATTTATATGGTAAGCTTTAGACTCAATTACTAATTGAAGTACAGGGCTATGCAAGTAGGTACAATATAATATAATGACTGACCAATTTCATCGTAACAAAATATTGGCTCTCCAAATTTAAAATTCTACAGGAGCAGAAGGAGAGGGTCAATAAATAATAAACAAAATTTCGCATATGCATGTACATGATATGCAAATTTGCATAAAATTTTAAGCAAGAAGTGTACAGATACAAAATCAAAACTACATGTACATTGTATATGAAGTTCACAATTTAATTAAATTATACCCCAAGTCTAGTATACCAGTGACAAATATTGTGAAAAAATTCAGTTATAAAACTGAACCAGAATAAGATACAAGAAAGTAAAGCAGTGCATGTACAATACAAATACATAATAAAGTAAGAAGCAACAAGTATCTTACTTTACAAATTTTTCCTAATTCCTCTGCCAGCTCAGTTGAGGTCGGTCTTAGACGAGGATCTTGATCCCAGCACCTATTACAATCAAACATAGGATGGTCAACTGGTAATTATAGATATATTATTATATTGACAACTATAATATACACAATTTTATCTTTTTTTAAAACAATATTTGCACTGTACAGTAATCACATGATCACTTACTTCTGAAGTAATTCATTGACAAATGAAGGATGACCCACTAATAATGGTGGTCGTTTCTCTAAAAATACAAAACACGAAGTTTGTGCAACTCAAACTTTTCAAGGGGATTAGAAATCTTTTTAAAGGATATTAATTAAAAATTTTCTCAAAATTTTTTTGAAAAAAATAAACATTAAGATGCTTTTGGCAACCAAAATGCCCACACTCCTTATTTAATTTGTGCCACATTAAAACTAAATGGCATGCAGATCTTAAAAAACCTCTGAACATCTTACAAAGTGGTGATCTTAGGAAATTTTTCACACCAATAACTTGGTTCATAATAAAGGACATAAATGACCCTCGTTTCTCCTCTTCCTATTCTCTCTCTTACCTAATTGTGCCATGGCATAAAACACAGCATAGATATTTGAATTGTCATCAAGTCCCTCAATTGTTGGTATTTGACGTGCTAGCATCTCCCACAGTGTAATAGCAAAACTGAATATGTCACATTTAGTATCATAAGTTGTACCTATAGTGCACATGGCAGGTAAATGTGTACATGTAAAGCACATTAATTAAAAGTAGTATTCCCCTCTCTCACTGGTCAAATATATGGCATCATTCAGGAATTAATTTTAGAATTTCAGTATAATAATTAAATTGATTTAATTTTTGTGAACTTTTAAAAGCAGTGAAAATTATACTATATGAATTACACTGTATGGTATCAAAGCCTTCCTTTAAAGCACTTGAATGTGTATATAATTAGTATTATATGTATACTAAATTTGTCTATTTATACAAAAATATAGACTCAACCACATCAAAGCAATAATGTCATTATTGTAAAAGGCCTTTGTTTCTTGATGATATATGCCCTTTAAGGAAGCTCATATGTTGAGAAAAATTCTCTTTCCCAGTCTCCTTCCAAACATTTTCCTATACCATAGTGAAGGCTTATTATCCATTACCTTTAATGACTTCAGGTGCCATATACCTCGGTGTACCAACACCACTTGTGTAGGTGGCATCAGTCTCAATATTACAACTAATACCAAAATCACATAATTTTAAATGAGAGCCATTACCAAACAGAAGAAGACTAAAAAATTAACAAATAGAATAATGTGAAAATACATAAATCATGTAAAAATCTCTAAATTTAGACCATTCTGGTGTTTTTAAAAAGCTCTCAAAGAGATTTATCATTGATTATTTATTGCTAAACAATAATCTTCAAGCACTGATGACTATACTGCCATGCATGGAAGTCCAAGTCTAAATCTTTTGTGTGTACATTCAAACCCTTAATTACATTTTTGTGCTTTTTGATGCATTTCCAAATTTTAAAATTAAGCCTCTTTAAAATCTTATCCTATATACCGTATAGCTAGGGTGAATTGACTCTAAAAAGGTTTGGAGGTTAAAATTTTGGCAAAATTTTAACTCTGTGTATGCTTTTATGGAGCCTTATCAAATTGGAGTCTGAAAATATGGCAAATGGACCTCAATTTGCAAATTTGCCAAAGTTTTACTCCATTAAATTTTCTAGCTATACGGTACTGTACAGTATGCATTTTCCATTATCAGATGATTGCAGTAAAAAATTTTTGATACAGTTACTACTTGGGTAGGACTGTGCATCAAGAGAAACTAAATCATGAATTTAAACAATTTTTAGAGACCACCAGTTTATTGTAGTATTATGAACTGTGGTCATGCATGACTTTCATTATTTTGTGAATTTAAGTTTTGTGTTTTGATTCATTCACAATCTCGCAAAATTTAATTCTTTGCAAGTATTTTTTGATGTAACACAATATATACAGTATGACATGTACCAAAATGCAAAGCAATTCCTCTCTCTCTCTTTCTTTTACTTTGATGATTTTACATCTCGATATAATATCCTTTTACTGTGTATGTACTCCAGACCTAGAGCAGTTTGACGAGCCCAATGCATCACATGATCATTCTTATAAGTATACCGAGGGTAACCATGCAATACTAAAGAGAAGAATAACAATACATTAGTACAGGCTATATTGATATACCTCGATTCAATGAATAAGGAGCAAATTCCATTACAACAAAGGGCTAAAAATAATAAAAACTAGTGTAAAAATTAAGATATCCTAAGATATGGTCATCAGCAATGCCAGTTAGCATTTATAGAGGTTCTCTCTACCAATTACTACTTTAGACAGAATGAGGCTTGCCTCAAATTTGTAAAAATCCACCAGAACTTATTTAAGTCATGTGCCCTAACTTTATAGTATATATAGTTAACACATATACAGTAGAGTGTAATCTCTTTATTAAGGACACTATAGTCGTATACTGGTGTATGTACTGTACCTCTTTTGTCATAGGAGACAGTCCTGCTCCAAGGAGGACAACAATGTTATCATGTGTCTGAAGAGCATTTAAAATTGTTAGCTGCACAAGTATTATGAAATCATATCAGAGAGAGGAGGAAAAAGATAAGTTAATCTAGTAATTTTAATTAACAAACCTCATCGTTATATCCCCCTTTTATATCTCTTGACGTGAAATATTTTATAGCAACGTCCTTACCCTCAAGTGTTGCTGCATGGCGTATACTGCCAAAAGAACCTTTCTTCAAAAACTAATAAATAATTATAATAATACAATTTAATGTGTGTCCAATGTCCATGTCAATTACTACTAGATAAAGGTTTCTAAACACTACAAACATAGTTCTAAACAGCTGCATGCCATCCTGTTTTCCTTGTAAAACAGCACTGAATTAACCTTCTGTGCATGCATGCACAACATAATGAGCAAGAATAATAAGATTATAAAAGTCATCGAGAATGTTAATTGCACTTTAATTAGTAAACAGAGCTCTTGCCAGCATCCTCTATATGTTTCAATTTATATTACCCAGAAACTGATTTTCCAATTTTTGAGATTCACGCAAGAATCTATATACCGTATAATGGGAAGTTTTTGAGGATAACAAATTTCATGAATTTCGTGGATTTTTCCATGATTCACGAAATTAAATTCCTTGAAAATCAATTTATACGGTACAAGATGGCAGATTAGTGGAAATTCGCTAAAATTAATTCCGCAAACTTCCGGATACGGGTCATTCGCGAAATTTATTTTCCTCGAAAAAAACCCGCTATACGGTAATACCATACAAGATGGTGGAACATTTTGATTCCAGCCCAAAAATTAAATCACTTTTGGGCAAATCCACACACGGAAAGCTGGTTTTGAGCAATATGGGTGAAGATAGTTAATTGATGTTGTTAATCGAGACAATAGCCTCT
Organism: Amphimedon queenslandica; assembly: GCF_000090795.2. NCBI lineage: Eukaryota > Metazoa > Porifera > Demospongiae > Haplosclerida > Niphatidae > Amphimedon > Amphimedon queenslandica. The sequence goes on along the minus strand of NW_003546446.1, from coordinate 94,481 downwards.
TACCTCGTCATCAGGCTTGAATTTCATAGAGGCTTCCTCAACTAGTGGACATCCTATTGGTAGAAACACCTTATTGTGGTCTCCGTGCTCCATCAAGCGCTCCCCAGACCCTTCCCTACCGACAATGGAGTGACTGGGCCTGGCCTCATCATAGCCGGGCTGGGTAGACATAGCTCAGCTCCCAGCTCAGTAGTCGAAACACTGTGTAACTATAAATATAGGGCCAAATCTAGGCCCTGGCCAAATCTATAGTTTCTTCTTGTCAGGTAAACAGGCATCAGAGTGTGTGGGCGGGTGGGTGACTATTGACTGAAGGTATAAAAGCATTCTTAATTGGGTAATCATAAATATCTATGGTGCAATTTTGTTTTATGGCTTGATGGATATTATTTCAAATTTATTGATTTTGGTGCATGTTTTTATCAATTTTTATGAATTAGTACACTCTAAATGCTTGCCCTCCTCGGTTTAAATAGTCTCTCTAGCCAGACCATTCCCCATGCAGCCTACAGTCATTGGGGTCCCAATGACTGTAGGCTGGGGAATGGTCTGGCTAGCGAGACTGTAGGTTACATACATCAGGTGCAAGATCTATTGATGTACTGCAGAAACACATTCCAAAACTAACTCCTCACATTCGATGGTGTTCATGTCAACTAACAGCTTGTACATTACTTCAGAGTAAAAGTCTGGATCCTTCTTTTAGGGAGTATGAGCAGGCTTGCCTTAAGGACCCTCATACAAAGGGACTTCCCCTTTCCTCTTTCCTCCTTAAGCCAATGCAACGTGTCACCAAGTACCCTCTACTAATTGGAAAAGTAATTTAATTTGTACATTATACAAGCACATTTGCATTCATAATTGAACAAGATCTATGCAAGCTCCGCCAACTATAGCTGATTCCTTAATCTAAGCTAGAGAATATACTTCACCACAAATTTCTGACACCCCCTGCATATAAAATAATTTTTACTCTTGTTGTTATTATTTATCATTGATCATTTCTGTGTATTAAAAAACAAAATGGCTAATTGAAAATTTACATTATAAAATAATAAAATAAATATTGTAACAGGAAAAGTTATAATAATTTTTATAAATATTTGTTACGGGCTTTATCAGATGAAAGAAATCCTTTCAAGTCAGCTTTCACTTTTCCAAGGTCCTCCAAATAATCTTCACAAACCTCCAGTATATTCCTCCAGGTTACATCATTATCTGAGTCTATCCATCTCTTGAAGACTAGTATAAGGTTATTAGTAGCAGCCCCTGGATATGGCGGTAAGTCATCCACTTTAACATCAAGTGCAGTGCCAATGATCATGTAATGAGCAGCAGAACTTTTGAACAACCTAAGGAGGTCACTCTTTTGAGGCTTCTTGTCTAACAGTAGGTCTGTAGTAAATAAAAATAAAATATAATAACAATAATAATGATAAGTTCATTACTTTGATCTGATGTATCATGGTCTTTAACTTGTTTTGTTTGTGTTGCATTCCTACTCACAATAGGTCCTGTACACAAGTGATAAAATAAATTATAAATACAAATTTACATACCTGATTCAAACCAGGCCCAGTGATCATTACTGATAGTAGCAGACTCACAGCACACTGTACAGTTGATGAAATGAACATCTTTACTGAACCCAACAATACAGTAGCAGCTATTCCTCTTGGAAGGGCAAGCAAATGCATTGACGTAATTATGCTTGAGGTGCATGGCATCACTGCTATCATCAATAGCTGTTGTGAGTAGCTTACGTACTAATGGACAGTGCTGGGTAGGACCAGTAAAGTACACTTCAATATGAGTGTAACGGTTGATGAGGTGAAGTGTGTGCTTTTGTGTGAAGGTTATCTTGAGAGATATTGCATCTCGAAATTTGTAATACTCTGATGTTGATGGAGAGATTTTAGTAACGCATTCTTTCTGGTTGAGTAGGTGTACAATGGTTAAAGGGAACAATCCTGTAGGAACTGGTAAGATCTCTTCACTCTTCTCTTCCCTCCAGACTATAAGAAGTGGCTTAGCATTAGTCTCCTCAACTGAAACTGGTTCATTGTATGAAGGAAGAGCATAAGGAATGAAGTAGTGTCCCTTTTGTTCATCTTCTAGTTTTGTAATGATATTAAGATGAAGGAGGAGTTTGATTAGATCAGACAACTGGAACTCTGGCAGGGAAAATACGACAGACTTTGACTTCAAATGCTCAAAAATATCCTCATTGAAAAATCCTTCCTTGAGATTTTTCATAACGGTTTGAGCAAGTGGCTTGATCAATATTAATGCTCGGGCATTTCTATCATCAAAGTATGTGAGAGC
>NW_003546446.1:65062-91815 GCF_000090795.2 Amphimedon queenslandica | reverse complement strand
GAAAGGCTTAGATAGATTCAATGTTATAATATTGAGAGAAGCTGCTCTAGTGAATAAAGGCAGTAACTCCTGGTATGCTGGCTGACCACCGGAATCAATAACGTACAGCCAATGGTCACTTTTACGAATCCCTTTCGGTTGAGTGGCTAAAATTTCTTGGACAACTGCTTCAGTATGATACTTTTTATCTTCTTTGATATCTTCTGTTCCTGATGAAACTGCTGGAGTAGGGTCATGTGGAGTAGGAGATAGATCTGATGATACTTCAGCTGATGATTCAGTATTATCTGGTAATGAGAGGACTGCAGGCGCAGGAGGTTGTTTTGTTTTCTCTTGCTCTGAATGAGCAGTTATTGTAGTCAAATTGGTTGCTAATTCATCAAGTAAATTGGCTCGAGTCACTCGATTCCAAATCATTTTATCAGAAACAGCAACTCTTGTAGCTCTAACGGCAGGGCAGGCGATGGGTGTACTGGTGTCATTAGTGGGTGGGTCTTCATTTAGTAGGAGGAGCTGTGAACAGGTTTTACCAGCTCCAGGAGCACCAAGCATATTAACACGAGTAACAGTTAGATCAACACTCCCTTCCTCCATCCACTTCCCTACAGCTATAACATAATAGCATTATAATAAAGCATACATTTAGCTTGTGTTAATGAATAGTATATACATGCACTAGCAACAGTTATATGGTATCATTACTAAAATATACTAAGACTTTATTTAATTAACATTTGAATGGGCTCTGTTTACTAACAAACAGCTTAAATTATAATTACATATGTACATGTACATACTACTAGTAATGACAGCCTGAATTACATGTATTATGATTTATGAATGTGTACGTGTACATATATTTTATGCAATAAGTAGGTTTGTACATATAATAACTGACCACTTTCATATTCCAGAGAAATTGGCTCACCAAATTTAAAATGCTAGAGAAGAGTAGGAAAAGAGAGAGAAAGATTGAGAGAGAAAAAGAAAATAATTTAGAAAAGGTTAGCAAAATTACAGTACATTAAACAAAGGACTATGATGCCTTTGATAAACCCATACACGTACTATAATAAATCCATTATACATTGTAGCACAGTAAAGAGTGCTGTAAAACTTGCACAACCTTTTCAATATAAGAAATGTTTGGTAACTTTCCATTAAGAATGCCAAGTTCTGACAACATTTGTATTTTATCATTTTTAAGTACTTAAAAGTGAAACTTTTTGACACTATAGCAAGGGTAAGGCTTGTTTTGGGAAATTTAACCCTAACCCTCCTTAAAAGCATTCAAAAATATAAGTAACACAGTTATCTTACTTCACAAATTTTCTTAAATTTCTCTACCAGCTCAGTTGACGTTAGCCTTACACCAGGATCTTGATTCCAGCACCTGTACGTTAGATACACAGAATGGCAAAAATAAAATACATGAAAATTAAAAATCAACTTAATATGGTTGAGTGCATAAATTAAATCTGTAGAATACTTTTTTGGGTGCATTGACAAAATTTATGACCCCTCAAAAATTTGTACTGTACAGTAATTACAATGATAATTTACATGATCACTTACTTCTGAAGTAATTCATTGACAAATGAAGGGTGACCAACTAATAATGGCGGTCGTCTTCCTAAATATAAAAACACATTGATTTAAATGACTCAAAAGTTTGCCAACTCAAATATTCTACACAGTAATAGGGCATCATAACATTTGTCTATACATGTATCAGAAATTTATTGGAAGTGATTTCAAAGCCTGTAAAGCACACTAAGCAATAGCCTATGTGTTCTTTGGGCATCAAATTCTAGAGCAAATTTTACAAATTTAATCAAATCAGCTCAAACTTATATTTACTATACATATAGCAGGAAAATTTTATTCTTGCAGTTGGTGGATTGATTATAACACCATCAAAATTAAATCTACCATTTCTCTTTATTTTAAGCATGTTCTGCCTTCTAAAACCACATGGCTGCAAAATCACCAATAAAAATTAAAACTACCAATACATACAGTAATTCAATATATTAAGTACTACTGAAATTAAGGACATCAAAATCATAAACTCCAACCTCCTTCCTTCTCTCTTACCATTTGCCATTTGATTTAGGCCTTCAAAAATAGTTTCAGTGTCATCTTCTGTAACCACAGGCTCTTGACGAGCTAGCATCTCCCACAGAGTAATGGCAAAGTTGAATATGTCACGTTTTTCAGTAGAATAACTTGTACCTAACAAACAAATACATGAAGGAAAAAAATTAATTTTGAAGGACATTAATACTAAAGCTGAAACAAATGTGGCATTCACTATCTGGATCTTTATTTTTATTCATACCTCGAAGAACTTCAGGTGCTGTATACCTCACTGGATCATTATGTATAGCATCAGAAGCATCATAATAGTGCCAACTATTTTCACCAGAACAAAAATCACATAATTTTAAATGAGATCCATTACCAAACAAAAGGAGACTAGAAAAATGATTGTAAATAAACATGTAGCACTGTAAAGCTGGAACTATTAATGGGATTAAATTAAGAGATTATCTTTAAATAAATATTTTTAATTTTTTTAATATTCCAAGCCTTGCAAAAATATTCCTTTGAATTTGAAAGTGCAATTAACATATGGCATATGTTATAGAACATGCAGTATAGCTACAGGTAACAAAATAGATCAGATCCTACGTTGTATATAAATTTTCAACCCCAAAAAATAATTCCCAGTTTACCAACTGTACAGTAACTATGCATTCATAATATAGAGTGAAACAAAATGGCGAATTCGCAATTACATGCATTTTCAGATCTACAGTATTAACATACCAGCCTAAACATGCAAAAACTTGCCAAAAGTTTAAAATTACTCCACTAATTTTCCTACTTCATGCTTACTTCGATGGTTTTATTCCTGGACAGAGAAATCCTTTACTGTGTAAGTACTCCAGACCTACAGCAGTTTGACGAGCCCAATGCATTACATGATTATATTCATAAGTATAGCAATGAGGATATGACCCATGTAATACTGCAATAAAGAAATAGAGAGCTGCTACATTAATGCTACATGTATGTAGAAAGTTTGAGGAGATTCCGACAAACATTTTAAAAGTTACATGTAATTAAGGCCATTTTTAAAAAGTAGCAATTTTTTGGAAAAAGCAAAGGCCATGGCTTTTTTGAAAAATGGCTCCAAAATCACCCTCAAATTTATTACATTAAAAAAATAATGCTTGTATACCTGTTTCCAAAGAATAAGGAGCAAATTCCCTTATAATGAAGCGCTAAAAATAATCAAAAACAATTAAGGTTATTTGGAAATGTAACTGAATTTTTGATACTATACATGTAAATTAACATAGCCATATAGTAGTACATGGTCTTATATCAATTTTGATCAAAATTGAAAAAAAGAGAATTCTCTATTTTTATAATTTTTTCTGATGGATAATTGGATATACATGTACTTATGTTGTGTAGAAAGTTTGAACTGATTTTGATAAAAATGAATTTTTACGAATTTTCTAAGTTGCTCTGAAATTGGGTCAAATTAAGTCCCTTTACTACAGTACAGGTCACGGGCCAAATTTTGCCAAAAATTGTAAAAAAGAGAATTCTCCATTTTTATATTTTTTCCTTGTGCATATACAGGTATTTGTTTGAACTGATTTCAATCAAACCCAAATTTTTACAAATTTTTAAGTCGGTCAAAAATTGGGCCAAAATTTTTTTAGCAAAAATATAATAGTAATATTATAGTATTTTGTGCACTTCTATTTTGTGAACTCAAGTTAGTCAAATTTGAGTTCTTGTGCAGAATTGAAACCTGTGTAGTTATTCTGTAGTTATTCTGAGAATAACTACACAAATTTAATTCCCTAAAAATTTTTGGTAAACTTAGTTTGAACATGGTTGAAAAAATCATGATGCTGTGGGGCGCCATGCAACTGATGCAGTACAAAGCAGTCAATACATAGTACACAGACATGTATATATAGTGGCATCTTTTTTTACAAACACCTTATACAGATAACAGTGTACATATAGATGTCCTCATTTAAGTGCTTGTATACCAACTGGGATTCTCATGCAGTTTTATTATACACTGTACCTCATTTGGTCCTGTTCCAAGGAGAACTGCAATATTATCATGTTTCTGAAGAGAATTGAAAATTAATAACTAAATTAGAGGAGGAGAGAAGAGGGGAACAGGTATTATATATAAGTTAATGTGTCACTATTAAACTGACCTCTTGTTCTAATTCTTTATGCTCTCTTGCTAATATGGAATACTTGACAGCAACATCTCTTCCCTCGTGTGTTGCAAAGCGCACTCTGTCAGAAGAACCTATCCCTATAAGCTATAAAAAAATAATAGAGTAAGTTGGGGCTATTCTGTCCCCCTTTTTAAACTAATGTAAAATTTGTGTGCAGCGCTGTCGCAATAGCCCCGATTAGATGGTCCTCTTTCTCCTATTGTAACTTCTTAACTATAGCACTTATAGTACTGGAACAAAGAGATGTCTGTTCAGCACAGAATTCTCTAACTACCAGCATCACATAACTGCTTGATCTTTATAAAGGGCAGCTAAGCAACTCTGGCTAAAAAGTTATGTTCATTAGCTTTTCACGTATTATCATCTAGTGATACAGTGTTTGTATATCTCCAGTCACTGCATCAATTTTTCCATATGCTAGTTAGTATCCGGAGGGTCAGAATAGCCTCAACAACTAGGTCAGTGAAAGTACTGTTTTTATTCAAACTTCAAGTGGAATTTTGCTGATGTCAAGAAAGTATAAATAGAATAGGCAAAATAGAACTTATTGATAAATAAAATAAATAAAATAAAGCAAAAAAGAGTGAGTTATGACTTAATGAAATTTAATTTGAGAATAGCCCCAAGTTACTCTAATATACAGCAATAAGAGTCTCCACTAGAGTATTTAGTATATTCTATGTGACCTTTCATGTTTTACATGTAGCTGCCCATGTTTATAACACACTTTGCTACAATTATTAAGTACAAAAAATCACCATTTAAGCACAATGCTATACACATGATTTAAAGTGTAACGAAACTTGTGAAAAACCAAAATTTTAAAATTACATTTAGATATAATCTGCAAATTAAGTAGTAGTACAGTTAGCATAACTGTTATAATACACCATTGCCAGTCATTTATATTTACCGTGTCCTTTGGCTTGAATTTTAGGGCTATTTCCTCAATTACTGGATACTCTGTTCCAGCAATGACCTTCTTGAAATCTTTCTCTGCCTTGGACATGACTAGTATCTGTATGTATCTATTCTATTGTACTCGATAGTGCCACTCCTGTACCAGTCTTACCAGTGATGGCGAGAGTGATGGTGAAGCATGAAGAATTATAACAGGAACCGGAAATGAATTATTTTCTAAGAATTCATTTCCTGTGCCAAGTGATGCTACTATAACCTTATGACACTGATTACTGAATAAATAAACAATTATTATATAAATGACACAATATAAAATGTGTAATTTGCATTATAAACTATCTACTAATGACTAGTTTCATTACGATTACTGCCATTCAGTCTCCTTGCAACCAACAAAAATATTACTAACACAATGACAATAATAAGAAATAAAATCATATAATTTGATGATCCTCTTTGTACTTCTCTCCTTACACTACCATCAACCCTTGAGACTGATGGAGGAAGAGGAGGAGGAGAGAGGGAGGGAGGGGGAGGGAGAGGCTGATCTGTTTCTTCTTGTCCACGATATCTAATTCCACTAGTTGATGATTCTTTATTAATCTCAGTCCCTCCTTCATCTTTATACTCATCGTGTGACTCTTTGATATCAATATTCCTTCGATTTGATTGGTCGGTTGATGGAGGGCGGGGCTGGGGAACATGTGAGGCTTCACTTTGACGCTGGACTTGCTGTTTAAATTGAGCATCAACTTCTTCTTGAGACTGAAATAAATGAATTTCATTAATAATAACTATATAAAATAATAATTACATGTATAATGGTGGAATAATTATATCTATACTGGGCCGGGAAGCAAGTTGCATGTAACGTACATGTACATGTACATGATGAGTTTTCATAATACTTCTAAGGTATGAAAAAGTGAGATAGATTTTGGCTTTATTATGATAAAAGCAAGTTAATTTTACATGCATAGAAAACAACAATAGTTCAATCATTCAATTATAACTACATGTACATGTACATGTGTGATTATACTTTGATTGCCATTTGTGATACAATGTCTTCCATTTCTTTAGTAATTTTAGTATCTCGTGCCTCCTCTTCACTTCCTTCAGGTAAAGCTGTCCTGTTAGCAACACCACAAGTAGGACATACCCACTCTAATGACCTAGGAATGAATGGATAATAATTGCGATTTAAATTGACTTAAACAATCTACATGTACATTATTATCAGGGTTTCCCACAAAGCATGCTAAGTGAGCTAAACACCATGAGCTTCGCGAGCTGACAAGCACTACAATACAGTACATAGTAGACAGCATTTGGAGCAATTTTAAAAATTTATAAATATTTGGAGCTATTTCTTTAATAAAGCATGCATGGGCTAGTACATGTATGTGTTTTTTTTTAAAACTGGTCTTAAATAAGGACAGATCACACCTCTATAATCAGGACAGGTAGCATCAGTCCCAATACAATAGTAATGTGTATTAATGAACCTCTGAAAATAATGACATGCACTTTCATAAGTCCCAGGACAGTATTATTGGGTCACAAAGTGTTCGGAATAGACAGGTTTGAGTGTATGGGCACTTGGACTTAGAAGAAAAATTGTTTTAGTCAATTCACCTATATACAGTAGCATGTTACCAAGGTAAATGGGATGTTGGGGAGTGTCTGTATTCTTATCATTTGTAAGCTATCAAAACCTAATCCAGCCACAGGACAAAAGGTCACCATTGACCATTGTGCTCACCCATAGCTCTCCCATCACTCTGAGGATTCCATCATCAGCTCTACTGTGTTGCATACTCAGTCTTCTTTTTTACTATCTCCTTTAAGTTTCCTTTATTCTCTTATACCGTCTATCTTCACTCTCTAAACTATTATTCACAATTTCGCATTTTAAAATGGCCACCAAACCTTCATTTTCTTCTGGTCTCCTCAAATTGGAGGAACAGCTGACTTGCTCCATATGTTTTGATATCTACACCAATCCTAAGTCCTTACCTTGCCTGCATTCATTCTGTCAGCACTGTCTGGAGGGGCTACCTCTGGATAAAAAGCAGGGGAAGGATGTGGAGACTTACTACATCTCTTGTCCCACTTGTCATCATTGTACAGAGTTACCAGAAGAAGGAGCAGGAGCCTTTCCTGTAGCATTCCATCTCCAAAACATCAAAAAGATACACACTTTCATGAAGAAAGCTACTAATCCTCAACAGGTCACCTGTGACAACTGTACTACAGCTAATGCCACTGAATACTGCAAAGACTGCAGTAAGTTCCTTTGTCAAAAATGTCTGGATGTCCACAAGATATGGGCCCCTATTGCTCATCACAATCTAACACATCTTGATGAGGTGACAGCCTCTGTCTCTTCCAACTCTCCATTACTAGCTTTTGCTAAACAGGAGGCAACCCTCACCTGCTCCACTCACCAGAAGCCACTGGAGATATTCTGTGAAACATGTGATACTGTCATTTGTCTGCACTGCACAGTTCGCATTCATAAAGAACATGAGTATGACCTAGTCAATGACAGTTACACTAAACACTGTTGGGAATTGGAGACCTGCTTAGAACCGGTTAAAGAAAAAATGGAAGAACTTAAAGAAGTCAAATCTGCTCTAACAGATACAGAGGAAGAAGTAAGAGAGAGAGGAGAAGGAGTATTAAAAGAGATACACAAGATGGTAGAGGAAATGATTGCTGTTCTTCGTCAGTCAGAGAGGAAACTGACTGAGCTGGCAAAGAGGGTCACTGATGCTAAACTAAAGGTGCTGTCAGAGCAAATGAAATCAGCAGAAATGAATTTGAGTGTTCTGGAGGATGTCCAGGATTATGTGGAACAGAGTCTGAAGACAGGCAGTCCTCAACAAGTCCTGAGGTCTAAGAAACAGATGATGGAGCGTATGAGTGAAGTTACTGCAGGGATCAATGTGGAGGAGTTACATCCAAACGAACATTTTGTATTAAGTAAACATAATATCATCAAATTGCTACATCACATTGGAGATATTGTGACCTACTCATCTACTGCAGTACAGCAGTGTAGAGTGAAGAAAGTTGGTTGCTTTGAACGTTTACCAAAGGAAAAGGAAGTTTCGTTTTCACTATCAATGGAGGCACCAGATTCGTCTCTTTTGTCTGTTCCCCTCTCTTCTCTGAGGTGTAGTCTAGTACCAGTTGGTAAAGATGATCAACCCATTCACACTACAGTCACTACCACTAGTCCTGGAGTGTATAGGATACAGTGTAACCCTTCAACCAGTGGTACTCATACAGTAAAAGTACAAGTATATGATGTACCATTTGACAATACCTCACTAGTTATCCCTATCAATCCTTACCTTGATAACATCACTCCAGCATGTACTATAACTGAGCTTAGTCGCCCCTATGGAGTTGCTGTAACTGATGATAATCATGTTATAATAACTGAGAATGAGGGTCACTGTGTAACAATACTGGATAAAGAAGGAAAGAAAGTGAAATCATTAGGAGGGGAAGGAGGAAGTGGTAATGTCAAATTTATCTATCCTCGTGGCATAGCCATTACTCCAGACAAATTCATTCTTGTATCTGATAATCACAGGATCCAGAAGATAAGCATGGATGGGGACCTTATAGCATCAGTTGGTGAGGAGGAGGAGGACAAGGACGAGGAGGAGGAAGAGGACGAGTGGGAGGAGGAGGAAGAGGAGGAGGAGGAGGTGTGGAAGGAGGAGGAGGAGTGGGAGGAGGACGAAGAGGAGGAGGAGAATGAGGAAGAGGATAAGGTAATTCAAGGACCACTACAGTTCAATGCTCCTACTGGTATTGCTATCTCTCCTACAACAGGACAGGTTTATATTACTGATACGAATAATGATCGTATACAAGTCTTGAATCCTGATCTAACCTTCTCTCATTCGTTTGGTAAATATGGATCAAATAATGGACAGTTTATGTTTCCATGTGACATTGCTATTGACAGTCAAGGATTAGTGTATGTTGCTGATGAATTTAATTACCGAATTCAAAAGTTCTCTCCAGATGGAAAGTTTGTGGGTCAGTTTGGCAGTTATGGATCTGGTCCTGGACAGCTTAACAGGCCAACAGGTATAACAATAGACACTGGAGCTACTAGTCTAGTGTATGTTAGTGAAGGGGGCACTGGTTGTATATCAGTATTCACTAGTGATGGTGGGTTTGTTAGGAGGTTTGGTAATGACATGTCACCAGCAATATTAACATTTAACAAAGATGGATTTTTGTATGTTTGTGATTATGGAAACGACAAAATAGCAATTTACTGATTAATTATTTTGCACATGTACATGCATATTTTCTTTTTTTCAAATAAAAAGATTTAAAATCATTTAATTAACTATAAAAGGGTGGGGCCAATTACCATGACAACTACATGTAAAACAAATATTACATGTACAGTACATGTATATAACACATGATAATAGTCATACATGTACATTGTACTTCGATCTACATGTACATGTATATGCATTTATTACTGTTATTTTGCGAAGCAGCAAAATTAGCAAAATTTACACAGAAAATTTCCACAGAGCACAAGTACAGTACATGTGCATCATTATTCTTCAATACATACACATTATTATTATTATTATAATCGTACATGTACATGTATACCTAATAGCCATTTGTCTTCTTGCTTCAGGTGTACAGTCCAGTGAACCAATAGTACCTTTACCATCAGTTGGCATGAAACCAACCAGTGCCAATAACATAGTACGAACTAATGAGGAAAGAGAGAGAGAGAGAGAGAGAGGGAGGAGGAGGGAGGATAAAAGAGAAATATACTGCATACATGTACATACATGTATGAACATGTGCATGTACATGTACATGTAGTTAAAGAAATATTTACATGTACATGTAATTATGTAAATTGAGCTAAATTTGCTAATAATAAGACTTTAATTAGCATCTTACATGTACATGTACATGTACTTCAAAGGGTGAATCATAGCAGTGGATATGTACATGGACATGGACATTTATAGTCAATTATTTTAAAATTACAACAGCCAGAAAATTTAAAAAGAAATTTGTCGAACAAATTTTCTATTGCTACAGTACATTGTAAATTAACATGTAGTAAGACTAAATATGAAGGAGAAAAAGAAAGAAAGAAGCGAAGAGAGAATGTTTGATGATTGTTAATATTTCTTACTTCCCCATGAGGCCTGCCACATCTCAGGATGATAGGCTGAAGCACTTAAACAAATCTTCTGATTTAATTCAAACCTTCCATTAGGCTGAGGAGAGAGAGAGGGGGAGAGAGAAAAGTGACAAGAAAAAAGATGCGAGATAAGAAAAGCATAAAATGAAGACAAACCAGTACATGTACATTTGCAAGTACTTAACATGTACATGTATTCTGTTCTCATAGTATTTCTCCCTCCCTCCCTCACTCACAGTTAGTATAACAATGGAAGGTGGTTTCATTGGATATTCTGGTGGTAATAAGATACGTCCATGATAGCGTCCTCCCTCATAATCAGTACCAGGTGGACCTTGTATTGTGAAATGCCATTCAAACAAATTATCCTAAAAATATCAATTACACATGTAATATATTATAAAATTTGGTTTGACATGTACATATACATACAACTTTCTATACAACATAAGGACATCAATTTGAATTTTTTAAATGTAATAAAAATTTGGGCTTATTTCGGAGTCATTTTTTGGAAAAAACTATGGGCTATAGCCTTGGGTAATTTTTAGAATTTTGGCATTTTCTTAAAATGTCTGTAACTTGAAAATTTGAAGTCGGAATCAGCTCAAACTTTCTACACAGCATAAGGACATCAATATGTATCAGAAAATGTAATAAAAATTGGGGTGATTTCAGAGCTATTTTTTGAAAAAAACCATGGGCTATAGCCTTGGGTATTTTTTAGAATTTTGGCATTTTCTTAAAATGGCTGTAACTTGAAGTCAGAATCAGCTCAAACTTTCTACACAGCATAAGGACATCAATATGTATCAGAAAATGTAATAAAAATTGGGGTGATTTCGGAGCAATTTTTTTGAAAAAACTATAAGCTATAGCCTTGGGAATTTTTCAAAAATTGGCCAATTTCTTAAAATGACCATAACTCAAAAAATATTTGTCGGAATCAGCTCAAACTTTCTACACAGCATAAGGACATCAATATGTATCAGAAAATGTAATAAAAAATTGGAGTGATTTCGGAGCCATTTTTTGGAAAAAACCATGGGCTAGAGCCTTGAGTATTTTTCAGAATTTTGACATTTTAAAAAAATGGTTGTAACTTGAAAAATATTTATTGGAATCAGCTCAAACTTTCTACACAACATAAGGACATCAATATGTATCAGAAAATGTAATAAAAAATTGGGGTGATTTCGGAGCGATTTCTTTGAAAAAACTATGGGCTATAGCCTTGGGAATTTTTCAAAAATTGGCCAATTTTTTAAATGGCCATAACTCAAAAAATATTTGTCGGAATCAGCTCAAAATTTCTACACAACATAAGGACATCAATATGCATTGGAAATGCAATAAAAAAATTAGAGGGTGGTATATTGAACCTGTGAGCATTTCGTTCAATCATGTACAGTACATGTAACTTTAGCCATTAAAAATAGGAAATTAAATAGCCAATTTTATATTTTTGAATAAACTAATATCAATTAAAATAACAATAATAAAATGATTAATATAACAAACTCTGCATTAAAAATACTAATACTCACTTCCATTGGTTGTGCATGATAAAGAGGAGAGGGTTCCCTTAATTCAATAGCTTCTCTCATTAACCTCCTCACAGCTAATAAATAAAATACAAAAATACTTGAATTAATAAAATAATACATGTACTGTAATATTTTGAAATAATATCTAATGAGGTCTACCTCTGTACAAATCTTAATGTTATTGGAGTGGTCAAACAAATTAAACTTTTCATGAATTATAACACATTGTATAACAATAATAAATGTAATACAAGATGATCGTGATATAATTTCGAGAGAATCTTATCAATTAAAAAGGGCACAATTCACAATTAAAACTCAACATTATAGTCACTCAATGGTTCAGTATAGAGTGCTAAAACTGCTGAAAAGAACTATATATAATATAGGGATACAATAAAATAATAATAAATTTGAAAAAAGAACTTGGCCCACTATTCATTCATCCCGTATTCTCTCCATATTTTCCTTACCTGGGCTCCTCTGGTTATAACTCCTGTTCATAATGAACCTATTGTCCTTTCCTTCAGTGACTGTAGTCTAGTAACGGGAAAAATGCGAGGAAGAATGAGCAAAATAAAAAAATAAAATAACAAGGCCACGTCAGCTGAAGTAGGCGTGGTTTACAATCAATTATTTAGCGTGGGCGTATGTTGATAGTTGTACTTTGCCTTATAAGGTATTGTATGTGAATGATTTTGTGGTTAGGATAAGTGAGCCTTATCTGGAGATCTTACACCCACGCACCATTAATTAAGTAGATTCTTGTCATTCCATAGAGAACTGTGTCATCAACTAACAGAAAAATAACTTAACAGTAATCATAATAATAATAATATTAGCTAGAAGATTAGGAATTTTATCGCTACTTTTTCGAGTCTATAATTATCAATTATTATTATTAATAAAGGAAAAAGAACGATAATAATTATTAATAATAACAACATCACAACAATTCATTACTAACACTAAAAAAATTAAAAAGTTTCAATCATCTCAACGCATCAAAATAATTAATAATAACAACAACAACAATAATAATAATAATAATAATAATAATAATAATGATACATTATGTGCATGTGTCTGTCTATGAAAAAATAATAAAGAGAAATAGAGCAAAAGGTAAACTAATATAATGTTTGACAGCTAATGTGACAAGAAGAGAGAGAGGGGGGGAGAGAGAGAGGGGGGAGGGGGAGAGATGTACTACATTGTTGTATAATGCATAAGGAAGCATTGCAAGAAGAATATAAAGAGAGAATATTAAAAGAAACAAGAGGATATGGATGAGCATTGAACATACATAATGTTATCAAGAGACTATAATAGCATCAATAAAGTCTCTCCATTTCTCTTTAAACAGCTAATACCCCGGATTAGGTCTTCTTGATAAATTAGGAGACGAAGAATCCAGAGCGACTGACGTGAGAGTGGGATCGTGAGATTGAGTATAAAACTGGTGACCAGTCGAATGACCTGTAGCAGCATAATTACCATGATGAACATGTATATTAGGATTAAGAGCAGTATAGGCCGTGTTATTGAACTGATGCCCGTGGTGTTGAATGGTTTGAGTCTCCATGGCCCCTGTGCCTGCCGAGAGCGAGAAATCCCCTCCATACTGAAGCTCTTGTTGGATGACGTCCTGAATGTCGACTTTGAAGTCGTTGCTAAAGAGAGAAGGGTCAATGTCCCGAGGGATGTGGTGTGAGGGTGAGGGGTGGTAGGCGTGATGGTGCTGGACTGTGTGTATTGTGTGAGCGTGGTTAGGGTGAGGGTGATGGTGAGGGGGCGTGACACGAGGCGGGGCTGGCTCAGAACCGGAGCGGGGCCGACCTTCGTACGCTAGAGAGAGGTGGAGTGGGTGACTGGCCTGACCAAAACTAATAAAAAACAATAAAGATAATATAAATTACATATATACACGAAAATGAAAAAAATAGAAAGGTCAAATACATGTACATGTACATGTACACATGTACATGTATGTAAAAATAAGTAAAAAATAAAAATAAAGACAGTAGGGAGAGGAGTATCATAGTCATAGAAATTAACAATTTTAATGCCTTTACAAAAGGATTAGCAATTAAAATTTTGACCTCAATAAATTTTCTAGCTACGTGTACATGTATACATATACCATATATGGGCACAAGTACATGTGTATTTGTACATGTACATGTGCATTAATTAACATTGCAGATGCATCCACATCAAGTATATGTACAAATTAGACTTAATTACAAGTACATGTGGTCTGTACCTAGTGTGTCTTGTAGGTGTGCCACTGTTCAGTCTAACAGGACTCACTGCCGGACCTGTAACATGTTCCTCATAAGTGGGTGGGGCCAGTGACGAACCCTGAGCATCAGTGATCATCGAGGAATCATTACCATCAGAAACAGAGGAATAGCCAGATGAACCATCAGGCTGAAGGGGGAAATTAAATACATGTTGCTGCTGTGGGGAAGGCTTTAGCTGAAGACGAGGAGAATTAAGAGACGAGAGAGAGGAAGAGGAACCCATTCCTTCCCTTGAGGCCTTGAGGTTAAGAGAAGCAAGGGACGTTATACAGTGCTCAGGTACGGAGTCTTCAGACAACAGTGCCCCACCTAGCCCACTGTTATCATGATAGCTATCCAATAGAGATGAGTTTGAGCCGCTGAAGACATTCTCGTGTTCCAAAGCAGGTGGAGATACTAGAGGAGAGACGGGGGTAGCGTTCCTACTCCGCTGAAGGACAGGAGAGAAAGCCACAGGAGAATAGGTAGCAGATCGATCAGAATTAGTAGGAGAAGGACAGTCAATGTGAGGGGACGGGCTCCACGGAGCTTGAAGGAAGCCAGTAGTGGTGGGGCTATCACAGGGACTGCTGGTTTGGAGGTCGTTTGAAGAGCCGGCATTCTTCATCTTCTTCAGCTGCTTCTTTTTCTCTCTTTTCTTTGTTCGAGGGGAAGGAGCATTTGTGTTGTCGACGGACGAGGAGCGTCTCCGGCCTCGTGTGCTCTTGGCATCAAGATTGACCGTCCACCAGCTGCTCTTGCCGCTGCTTTCATTCTGTACCTTAACAAACCGACTGTGGAGGGATAGATTGTGTCTCACCGAATTCTGTGAGAGGAGAGAGGGAGAGAGAGAGAGAGAGAGGGAGAGAGAGAGAGAGAGAGGGAGAGAGAGAGAGAGAGGGAGAGGGGGAGAGAGACAGAAGGGATTGTAGAAAGAGAAAGGAGGAGAAAAAGAAATAGATAAACATACAATGTATGTAACAAGTATGACCACATTGTTTCTGTACAATTGTATTATCATTATTATTATTACTAAAATAAGAAGGTGAACAAGATAAGATACTGTAAGCAGGGTACATCAAGTTAACAGAATATTATCATTATTATTATTATTATTATTATTATTATTATCTTATTTATTGTTGTTGTTATTATGATACAAACAATGAAACGATAAACAACAACAGTATACAGTAAGGACTACATGTAAAGAGAACCTGGCATAAGCTTATTCAGTATACCATTAATAACATGTACTTGTATGTGTATTATAATATAGCAGCACTACTGTACATGTACATGTAATATTACACAATCGTCATTTTCTTTATTAAAAGTGTGACTCTGAGAAGAGATAATCATTTTAATAATAGAAAGTGGGCGTATTAGAAGTGGAACTAATGAATACCTAATGAGGATTCTAATGTGCCCACAGTCCATGAAAATAATTAAACACTCACTGGGAGGAAATTCATTGACTTAATAATACATTAACAACATATTGAGGGAGGGAGAGTCTGAAGTGCTGGAGGGCAGGTGAGATATAATGCTGTATACTAAAATTCCATTGAAGTTTGTGTAGAGTGGGTTGGGGAAAAGGATAAAAAACACAATCAAATTATAAAAAATGACATCAATCAGGAATAGTGTCTATAACTGCATGGCTGCAGCATGTATACACATGCACATACACATATATGTAATATACATGTACATGTACATACACTAAATGCATCAATCTTCATCCCCACTCTTTCTTTCTCTCCCTCACCTTCCCCCCTCTCTCTCTCTCTCGTTTACAATTTTGACTGACACTGGTACAGTGTAGCCTCTATAATGAGGACACCTTTATAATGAGGACATTTTCTAATGTTCCAATTGGTACAAGCTTATACAAAAGTACCTCTGAAATGAGGATACCTCTGTATTAAGGACAGGTAGTGTGGGTCCAATTGTGCCCATAATAAAGAGGCTACACTGTACATGTATTAAGGACAGGTAGTGTGGGCCCAATGGTGTCCTTAATAAAGAGGCTACACTGTACATGTATTAAGGACAGGTAGTGTGGGCCCAATGGTGTCCTTAATAAAGAGGCTACACTGTACATGTATTAAGGACAGGTAGTGTGGGCCCAATGGTGTCTTAATAAAGAGGCTACACTGTACATGTATTAAGGACAGGTAGTGTGGGCCCAATGGTGTCCTTAAAAAGAGGCTACACTGTACATGTATTAAGAACAGGTAGTGTGGGCCCAATGGTGTCCTTAATAAAGAGGCTACACTGTACATGTATTAAGGACAGGTAGTGTGGGCCTAATGGTGTCCTTAATAAAGAGGCTACACTGTACATGTATTAAGGACAGGTAGTGTGGGCCTAATGGTGTCCTTAATAAAGAGGCTACACTGTATATGTATAGCCTTCACTTTGCTCTCTCTTTCTCTTTCTCTTTCTAAATGTAATCAAGCAGTGAGAGAGAGAAAGAAGAAGATAATTACATGTAAGTGTTGTTTCTAAGTGTCTCCTAGGAGAGATACCAAGTAAGCTAGTGCTAAAATACTTCACACCACACCTCTCACCTATAGTAACCATGACAATGTGCTTTGAGATGGTGGGACACACACACACACTCTCTATTGTAGGGCAGGATTGTTTTCAATACTGAGGAAAAGTTAAAAGAGACTAGTGTAACAACATTGTAATGTCAGTCATTAGAAGCATTAAAAAACAAATGAGGGATAGTGGGAGAGGAGGAGAGTCTATGGTACTACATGTACATGAAAAAAGATACTGTATGGGATAGAAAGTAGAATTACAAAATGAGAGAGAGAGAGGGGGGGAGAGAGAGAGGGGGGGGAGAGAGGGAGAGGGGGTAAGAAAGGGAGGGAGAGAGAGAAGAGTGAGTGAGGGAGGGAGAGGGAGAGAGAGGGGGAAGGAGAATCATCAAGAGAGGATATGACTTTATACATGTACTTCATTAAAAGTGCAAAGGGAAGGAAAGTGTCAATGTAGCTCCACAGTGGGTGTGTATGATAAAGGGTACACTTGGTACATGATTATTAACAAGAGCATAAGTGACAAATATCAATAATTATAAATACAATTAATAATACACTAGCTAATGCATAGTACCACCATACCCACAATACAATACTATTAGTACATCTACAAGTATGTGTAGTACAGTTACATGTACCTAAAACAAAAGATTGAGACAAAGTGTAGAAACAATTTACTGTATAGTGTATTGGTACAATATCAATGTGGTGCTAAAAGGCGGCAAAGTTTACAGCTGACAACTGTATTCAACAATAAATCAACTCCAAAGACGTGAAAATTAGGCCTAGCCTCAGTGGGTAAAGGGCAAGCATTGATTTGAAAAGTAGCGTCAAGTCTAGTAAATTTAACTAAACCTCGCGTCTGCCAAGTTTCAAACGTTCTCACTTAAAATGACACATTTGATCCTTCCTTCTTCAAAATGACATTATGTACATGTACATGTACTGCACTGTTTCTCTTTCCTTTATTTTACATTATAAATAACAAATGACGATATATAGTTATTCTATTTGCATTGTCTCTTTTCCTTTCTTTTATCCCCCCCTCTCTCTCTATCTCCCTCTCTCTCTCCCCCCTCTCTCTTTCTCTCCCTCCCTCCCTCTCTCTACCTCTTTCCTTCTATCAATACACTTTATTTCAATAGGGTATCACAGTACATGTACTTTAATACGTACAAAGTACAGTACAAGTATCACTATATGAATCTTAATCAATATGTACAACATAGACACTCTTTCCCTCCCCCCCTCTCTTTCTCTCTCTCTTACCTTCCAGCCAGCAGTGGATGGGCTTGAAGCTTTATCGGAGAAATAAGGAACATTTTGTACGATCCAATCGTAAATCTCGGACAATGTCAGTCTTTTATCTTGAGAAGACAATATGGCCTGTGTGATCAAATCGGCGTAAGACATGTTCCCCCAGGCGTTTCTCATTTTCTTAGTAGAATCAGTCTTGCCCACTCCTCCACCTAGGCTCCCGCCACTCAAACTTCCACCGGCCCCAGGGGGCATATTCGGCACGGGCGACTCTGATAAACCCCGCCCACCTGTTAGCTCGTCCTCGTCAGGCGGACAAGGCCAGGTACTGGAACGAGATCGGCTCTCGAGACTCAGTTCCAGTAATTGAGGATGCTCCATCATTTGTTGAGGAGAGAAAGATGATGAAGAAGACATTACCAGTCTTGTATCTTTGTGTGTGTGTGTGGTTCAAGTGGAAGAGAGAGAGAGAAGCTTGAAAGTGTGAAGAAGAATACTGAGAGAGAGTGAAAAAGCCTTGTAGCTTTAAGTGCAAATGAAACTATACTATTATTACCTATAAAAGGGGGAGAATAGGAAATATGTATATACATGTTAGCAGTTTTTTAAAGTGACTACATTTATATTTTACAACGTAGTAATAGTAGATAGTATGTATAGGAATTGCATCAGTTTTCTATGTTTCTTTTTGGTTCACATCTCGCCTGGTTTTAAAATGACTTACAAGCTCGTTGGCTCCTGTTTTAAACTCCTTTCAGAGAGTACGGGGCCGCCAAAGGAAGCAATGGTAAGGAAACAGGCCCAGAGGTTAGTCAGAAAAGCGTCCAAATCCCTCACTACTCTCTCTCGAACTCCTCTCTCTCTATCTCTCCTGCCTTCAATGATTGATAATTGAGTGACGGAACATGACGTCACGGAGGGTCAGCATTGAAGGGGTGGATCACTTGAAAAAATGGCAAATGTCACTGGAGGAAGGAAAAGGACCAGAGGTACGTCTCATCACGTGATCCAAGGAACAAAACCCTACTGTTTCACCTGACTTGAAACTTCCCAAATTTTTTATTTTGCAAATACGATAAATTCAAGTTGTCATTAGACAGGTTTCATTTTTGGTGGGTGGGGCTTAAGTCACGTGACTAATTAATTCTTAATTTTTAGGTGCAGCTAAATTATCTAGTGAAGGTGAAGAAGGCCAAGTCAAAAAGGTCAAGTGGGAGTGGCTAGGGGACAATGGACGATGGTCCCAATATGCGGACGACGTGGGTGAAACTCTTACTAAATCATTTATGTCTGGGAAAGACGAGATTACAACTTCTGTTGCAAGAAACGTCAAAATGAAAATAAAATTCAAAGACTCGATGAGCCAGCAGAACATTAGCACAGGCTGGTCCAGGAATATAAGGTGTATTGGGGAGGCGAATGAGGGGGCGGAGAAAGCTCTGTGGGAGTGGGAAGAAGGCGGAGTCTGGAAGAGGTACGCACATGTATTTATCGTGATAATTTTTGAGTGGGAAATTTTGATAATGAAACCAGCCATTTTGAACCTTTATGTGCATGCTCAACACAATTTTACCAAATTAAAATCAGCAACCATGCAGCCACCAAAAATATTTCCACATGTAGCAGTTCACCAAAACTACATCCCTCAGACATGTACATGTACATGTATGTATAATCATATTAATGTATTTCCTCTGTCTCTCTATCCTATTTCTTATTATTGTACGTGCATGCGTATGTCATTTCCCAGTAATTGTAATAATATTATTTATATTGTAATCAAATTGAAATATCAAATTTCATTTGTCTAAGGCCAAGGTCAACCCTATACATGTACTATTGCATGATACATGTACATGCACATGTATAATATACATGTGCATGTACATGTATGCACATCAGGGATGGGACTATACTTAAGTATACACTTACACTTACATGTAAGTACAGTTGTCAGATTACTTGTACTTTGCTTAAGTACTTTTAAATGCACTTTGCCCCATCTCTATTAAAAGACTGTACATGCATATATATACCTTCATCTATGTACATGTACAATGTACATGTACATGTAAGCTCCATCCCAGTACTATGTATAGTATTTATAGTATGGTCAGTATGTGTGTGCATATGTTGGAGGGATAGTCCAGTAGGTTTGATGGTATGTCACATATCATACTGAATCCTTATATTGTCTAATTATTATGACTAATATGGTCTCTTATTGCAATACTCTTTGAGCATTAATTTAATATGTTAAGAATAAATAAATAATAATAAATGATGGTGATTAGAAAATAATAATAATATTGAGTATGAGTCACTCCTTATATAGTTGTGTGTATGCGTTACATTATACAAGCACTGGATCTCATGCACTTATGTATTGCGTGTTTATTATAGCAGCTGTAATTATCATGTTCATAATCTCTCTCCTTTTCTTCTCTCTCTCTCTCTCTCCCTCTTTGCCACCCTCCCTCTCCTCTCTCTCTCTCTCTCCCCCTCCTTGCCTCCCTCCCTCCCTCCACCCTCCCTCCTTCCTCTCTTCCACTCTCTCTCACACACACTCTCTCTCTCTCACACACACACACACTCTCTCACTCTCTTGTCCTCTTGTGTGGTTAATTATAATTCAAACTATTACACATTCCAGTGATCATTTACTCATTACATCAATCACATTATCACTATATCACTATTATCAAGAGTAGATGATAGTTAGAGAGAGTGTCGAACTGCACTATGCTAGCTGGAATATGACCACGTAGAACTAAGTCACGCGAGACCTGAAGCGTGGGTGTACCTGCTAAAAGCACGTGTAGAAGTTTGCATAAGGAACAGTGGAGAACACTTGAAGAAGCTTTAGACATCATACTAGTACACTTTATAATCATGCTGAAGCCTGTTATGCAGTGCAGCTACAGCAGAGACTCCAAAACGGCCAGTAAACCTTGTTGAGCAAACTCGGCAGCCATTTTTTCTTACTCAGCCACACCCAGTATGCGGGAATGCCCAAAGATGCGCAAGAAAGTTCTACGCGGTCATATTCCAGCTAGCATAGTGCAGCTCGACACTCTCTCTAACTATCATCTACTCTTGCTATTATCATTATTACTATTTTGTACATGTAGGTTTCCAGATAGTACTGGAAGGTTCTTAAATGCCGCTAAACAGTTATCACTAGATACAGTCTCCATTAGTTTGTATGGGAAGGACTATACTGTTAATATGAAGGAGGACTCAATGGAGGATGAGAGTAATGGAGATACAGTCAATATCAGACAGATTCAGCCAACTGGTAATTGATGAACTATATTATATATAATATCTTGATCATAATACATGTAATACATGTACATATACATGTACATCTACTCTGTCAATGTTACTGTAACTAGATGAATGAAGATCATTTAAGGGGGAGCCTGTAAGGATTTAAGATCTTATTATGATAATGCACTGGAATGAATGGGATATTGTAACAGCTAGTACATGTACATGTACATATCTTAATGTACTTTGTTCCTGGTATATTGACTGATTGTGTGTATTGTATCTTCCTTTCCTTTCTTCATGTATGTTGTATGTCACTTCCCTTTCTGTCTTACAAGCAATACATTGTGTATGTAATTTCACTCTCTTCCTTCTCTCTCTCTCTTTCACTGTTTTCATTCCATATACTAGCTGCACTTTTAACTTCTCCCCCCGCTCTCTCTCTCTCTCTCTCTCCATTAACATATTTCTCCACATTATTTGTATCTCTTAATTACTATGCATCACCATGGCAGTAGAGTTGTAACCCTCTACAGACACACACTCACAAAACACTTCCTCTTTATGTTTTACCGGAATAAAGCCACTTTAGATGTACATGTACATGTACATGTACATGTACATGTGTACATGTATGAGTACATTTACATTGCTTAGTTGTACATCAGCTAGTACATGTACATGTAGTGAAGATACTTTAAGTTTTAAAAGGGGACCATATACATGCATATATAATACATACTTGTACATGTACATGTTCATGTACATACTTAATTGACCCTACTTAATTATTATTAGTATCATTATCATTATTAATATCATTATTATTATTATTAATTTATTATTAATTTTTTATTACTAAGAACCATGCACTGTTGCATTAATGGGTATAGCTCCAGCTGTTCAATAAATTCTAAGTATTTTATTAATTCAATTTACACTTATTAATATATTCCTCCTGGTAATAATTATCATTTTCTCGTATCACATGTTTTATTGAAGCACATTATACACATGTACATGTACTACTAATGTATTACGCCGTAATAGATAAAATTAAGAGTTTGCCTATAGGTATCCATTCGCAGAATTTAGTACTTACATCAAAAATTTGTAGAATTGCATTGCATGTACATATACATGTACATGTATTATATTACATGTACATGTACATGTCCACCTCATTATATATTCATTAATAGATGCTGTGTGGGAGTGGCAAGATGAATCCAGTAAATGGTTACCATACTCTGATACTGACACACAATCTATTGAAGACGCACATGCGGCCGGTAACGCCTCCGTTACCATGACGATAATGGGGCGGAGCTACAAGATTGACTTTGGTAAGATGGAGCAGGTAAACGTTTCAACAGGAGTGAGCCGGAAGATAAGAAGAAATATACCAGCAGCTACTAGCAGTGTGGCTAGTGTGACTAGTGCTGTGTCTGCTTCTTCTACTGGTTCAGCTGGTGCTAGTAATGGGAAGAAGAGAGAGAGGGAGGAAGAGAAAGAGGACAGTGTTACTAGCAAGAAGACAAAGAAAATGAAAGGTGGAGGGAGGGAGAGAGAGAGGGAGAGAGAGAAAGGGAGAGAGAGAGAGGTGGGGAGGGAGGTAGAGAGATTACATGTACATGTACATGTATGTTTTAATGTATGCACATTATTGTTATTATTATTATTTAGTTGAAAAGGTAGAAGAGGTAGAGGAGGAAGCAGTGAAGACTAAGTCCACTGGAGGTAATTGGAATCACATTAATGTAATTAAATCATCGTTATACTGTCCGTAGTACCAGTCTACCAATTAGTATACATCTCTCTCTCTCTCCCTCTCTCTCCTCTCTCCTCTCCTTCTCTCCTTCTCTCTCCCCCTCCCTCTCTCTCTCCCCCTCCCTCTCTCTCCCTCT
Source organism: Amphimedon queenslandica (assembly GCF_000090795.2). Classification (NCBI taxonomy): domain Eukaryota; kingdom Metazoa; phylum Porifera; class Demospongiae; order Haplosclerida; family Niphatidae; genus Amphimedon; species Amphimedon queenslandica. The sequence goes on along the minus strand of NW_003546446.1, from coordinate 68,572 downwards.
TAACAGAAGTCAAGTCTCACACATTCACTGGTGATGCTCCAGTTGATTCTGAATGTAAAGCTAAACTTGGAAAGGTAGACATACATATACATGTACATGTCCTCAATCTAATTAATAATACAATTGTTGTTGTTATTGTCATAACAAGTTTCATAATTACAAATTTCCTCCTTTGCTTGTCTTTATATTCCTTTCTCTCCCTCCCTCTCCATAGGCTGAGGTCTATTCTGAAGGTAAAGAAGTGTGGAACTGCATGCTGAATCAGGTACTGGAATTAGTACTGGCCGGTACACATGTACATGTACATGTATACATGTACATGTATACATGTACATGTATACATGTATGTGCTGTATTGTACATACATGTATGGTGCATGTGTATAAGACATGTACATGTATACTGTATGTTGTGTATGATTGTTACTGGATTGTAAGATATAGAATGGAAAATGTACATTTGTAGATGTTAGAATACTTCATATGCTAGCTGCTAATATTAATACATGTACATTGTACATTGTAAATGAACATTGATTGATTTGATTCACAACTTTAAGTTTATAGTGTCCTTCATTGCCGCTAAATATACACTGTACATTAATATGCCACAAAGTTTTGCTTCAGCTTTCTAAAAAAATAGCTGAGAATGAACAACATGATTATTGTGCCAATTGGTATATTATTATAATACTTGTATGATACACATTTGATGTACTGTACACGTACATTAATGACTATAATCTGTTGTAAGGTTATACTATATATATTATACTTCCTTGATCTTGCCTCTCTAATTCTTCACTATTCCCTAATCTCATGATCCCATACCTCTAATTTATTATATTTAATATCTTCAAATATTTCTCAGCATTACCTCACTTGACTACCATCATCATCAAAGCTGTCCGGCCTCTAATTAAACAGTTACCTCTGGTACAGGAATTGAATCACTCTTATGTCATTTTATTAGTATCATTAACACATACAATATCCAATACTTGTTGCATGTACTGTATACATAGAATCCTGTTCTAAAGCCCCTATACACATGCACATGTACCGTATTTTACTGATTAAACGCCCGGGCATTTATTTCTTAGCAGCAATAAAATTCATTGAAAAAGAAAAGAAAAATACTTTGAGTGGGACAGAACCCCCAACTCTGAGTAAGTCAGTCCAGGCTCTAACTAGTAAGCACTTAGGAGCCATCTAAACAATGAGGCATTATTTTTGGTAGAAATAAGCGTATCTATAGCTAGAATATATTAATGACAGGAGTTTATTTGGACCAAGCATTTATATGGTAAAATATGATACATGTAAATGTATTACATGTATATGCATATAAGTATACATGTACATTGATTATACTATTATGTATGTAACTGCATACAACATGTATTCAATTAGAATCCACTTATTTGAGCTATTTCACTTACATTTAGTACATTCATGTACATGTACATCTATTATTGTGTATACATGTGTACATTATATGTGTACATGTATTATGGCATGTAGTGAGTATTATTTTGCTGATTGAAATAATTATTGGCAGTGAGTAAGTTGGCAGGTTTGATGTTTCATAACAATAAAATGCCAGCTAGCACACATAGAAATTCAACATTTTCTTTTATTCTACGCATGTACATGTACATGTACACTGACGACATTATGTGGGCTACAAATTATAAATATAAAATCTACTCATTAAATATTATTATTATTATTATTATTATTATTATTATTATTATTATTATTCATTAATTTGTGTCATGTTGTCTAATTGTTAATTTAAAATTGTATAACTAGTGTAATTATTATTATTATTATTATTTTGTTTGTTTGGTTTGTAGACTAACCTTAAGAACAATAATAACAAGTTCTATCTTTTACAATTATTGAAGGACAATGGGAAGAAGTCATACAGCGTGTGGTTCCGCTGGGGAAGAGGTAAGTACATGTACATGTACATGTACGATTAGTATCAACTATAATGTACAAACATTTGATGTATGGTGAAGTTTCTTTATTAAGGAATAATCCAAACTATACTTCTCTCTTTTTCTCTTCTACTTTATATGCATGTAGTTGGTAAGGCTGGACAGAATGATTTATTTAGCTTTGGAGGTGATCTGGAATCAGCTAAAAATGCATTTAGAAAAAAGTAAAAGAGAGAAGGAGGGAGAGAGAGAGAGAGGGAGGGAGGGAGAGAGAGAGAGAGAGAGAGAGAGAGAGAGAGAGAGAGAGAGAGAGAGAGAGAGAGAAAGAGATTGGGAGAGAAATTCCTGACCCATTTAACTTGCATGTACTGTACATGTATTTATTAGCTAGTTATAATGCTACATAAATATTCATGCATGTACATGTACATGTACAAATTATACCCAACTGAAAATGAAATCCCAAGAATAGAAATCTAACCTGTTCATGTATATAAACATGCTCAGACTAACTCAAGCATGTACACGTATACATGTATACATGTAATTATGATGTGTACATTTTGTGTATTGTCATAAATATATTGTTTATGTTATTTTGTTTATATTTGTAAACTAACATGATTTCCCAATTATAACTAATGTTAGTTGTTGATTTATTCCAAAGAGAGAGAGGGAGGGAGACAGTGAGTGGTGACAGAGACATACCCTCTTTCTGTTTCAAATTAGATATACATGTACATGTACATGCATGTACTGTATACATGTACATGTAGCTATAGTCAGAATAAATATACTTTTAACAAGTAACTAATAATTGTTGTTCAGTTATTACATTCCTGTATATTACTAACAATATCTAAAGTTGTAAGAGGTTATATTGATGGGAGAGAAGGAGAGTATCTTTTGTTTGAATGTCTTTATACATGTACATGTACATGTACATACTATCAGTTGTCATTGTTATAATGATAATAATTAATTATGATAAGAATTGGCTATTGTAATTGATTAAATTTTTTGGGGTTAATTTTTTGGGTGTAGTAAAGTCAATACAGTATGTGAACTGTCAAATCTCAATATGATGTCTCACAATTTGGCTATTATCCAGTGACAGTTAGTATTGACAGCTGCTGGTAATGTATTATTAGGAGACAGTAGTCTCTACATTAAAACATTAAATATTTGACGTATTTTTAATAAAGGAACAGAATAATCATACAGCCTTAGCTTACATGTACATGTACTTACATGTTCACTGCATAATTTATACACATATAGATATATGTATGTACATGTACATGTACTTCTGTGTGTTGTATTAGAATGACGCATTGTATTGACATCTAGTGTACATGTACATTATGTATTACAGTATTTGTTTAATTGTTTTTTGTTTTTATTTTCAGGTTTGAAGATAAGACAAAGAACAAGTGGGAGGAGAGGCACTCGTTTGTGAAAGTACCTGGAAAATATGACATGCTGGAAATGGACTATGGGGCAGATGAAGTGAGAGAGAGGGAGAGGGAGGGAAGGAGAGAGAGAGGGAGGGAAGGAGGGAGGGA
>NW_003546446.1:62548-63982 GCF_000090795.2 Amphimedon queenslandica | reverse complement strand
TGGCTACATGTACAAGTATATTGACCACGAAGTCTGTGAAACTGAGAACCACGAAACCTTCCACATTTACAATTTGTACATGTACATTTACAATTTGTACATGTACATGTAGGTGGCTACTTGTACATGTACATGTATGTCCTCCTTTTTCTCTCTTTAGGTAAACTCACTAAGGCCCAGATAAAGTCAGGATATGCAGCATTGAAGAAGATTGAGGGTTTAATACAATCTGGTAAAACTAGTGGGGACCCTCTCTTCAAGGCTTGTGATGAGTTTTATACAAGAGTACCTCATGACTTCGGGTAATAGTCCACACAATAATGAATTAGAATACACTGTCTGTACTAAGAATAGAAAAGTTTTGATTCATATAAGCTCCCTAATTTGATGAAAGAAGCAAAGGCTAGCCCATGCTTTTTCCAAAAAATGGCTCTGAAATCACCCCAAATTTTATTACATTTTCTGATACACATTAATGTCCTTATGCTGTGTAGAAAGTTTGAGTTGATTCCGACAAATATTTTTCAAGTTATGGCTATTTTAAGAAATTGGCAACTTTTTGAAAAATACCCAAGGCTATAGCCCATGGGTTTTTCCAAAAAATGGCTCCAAAATCACGCCAAATTTTTATTACATTTTCTGATACATATTGATGTCCTTATGCTATGTGGAAAGTTTGAGTTGATTTCGACAAATTTTTTTTGAGTTGATTTCGACAAATTTTTTTTGAGTTATGGCCATTTTAAGAAATCGGCCAATTTTTGAAAAATACCCAAGGCTATAGCCCATGGTTTTTTCAAAAATGACTCTGAAATCCCCCCAAATTTTTATTTCATTTTAAATAATATGATTTTATATTTCTTACAGTAAATTGATTTTGGTTTATAATCATTATTATTATCAAGAGTAGATAATTAACTAATACTCTTGTTATTATTTATATTTTTCTTTACTCATTTTATAGTATGAGGAGACCTCCATTAATAACCACTAGAGAAGAAATAAAACAAAAACTAGCTTTATTAGAGGTAAACTAACAGCAATAATAATAGTTATTATTATTACTATTTTTACATAATTAGCGTAAATTTTATTGCAAGGATTTACATGTACAATGTACATACACATACAGTTTTAACATCCAATATTAACTGTACCGCTAATAACTTATTGAATTAACTTACACTTCTAAATAAATTTCTTATTGTCAGAATGTATCCTCTATTAAGCTAGAATGTGTGTACATGCACATGTACATGTATGTACATGTGCATGTACATACATGTACATATGTCTCCGCTTATTCATTTTAGATTTTTATGCATCATTACAAATATACAATGTACATGTATACTGTTGATCTGTCTCCCTCCCTCTCTCTCTCTCTCTCTCTCCCTCTCCCTCTCCCTCCCTCCCTCTCTCTCCTCCAGGCAT
>NW_003546446.1:58198-61862 GCF_000090795.2 Amphimedon queenslandica | reverse complement strand
GTTATACTAATTTGTAGTACATGTACATGTACATGTAGCTCATATTTAAACCGTAAAATTAAAAACATGTAAAAAATTTTTAAATTAAATAATGAAGGTAGTATGAAATTTTCCACTTCTACGGTTCTTTTTTCTTTCCCATAGATACGTAACACAGACTCACGGTAAAACGCACAATACCTTCAAATTGGAAGTGGAACAAATCTTTGAAGTGAAGAGAGACAAAGAAGAAGAGAATTTCAAAGACGTGGGCAACCGTCAGTTGCTATGGCATGGATCAAGACTCACTAACTGGGTTGGTATTCTCAGCCAAGGACTTCGTATTGCTCCACCCGAAGCGCCAGTCACTGGATACATGGTAGGATGGAGTGGGTGTGGTTAAGTTACATGTACATATACACAAGTTCGGAATTTAAAATTTGAATTTTACATTTATACACTTTAAGAGTTATTTTGTAGTAAGAGTTTAAATTTTAAGATAATTTAAATTTAATTTAGGATTCATGAAAAAATTCAAAAAATCCAGCATTACATAAAATACTATATGTGACCATAATTGACAAAAGGTACCTTATGGCGGATAGGAAAATTGGTCTTTATAGCCTAAAAAATCCACCTTCCTGAGTTCCATCAATCATAAAATTACTCCAAAAGATGCAAAAAGTTATGTAACTACTAGTAACAATGGTTGTTTCACAGAGCACTCACAGGTTGATATTTTCCATTATAATGATGAATTTAGAAATCCACCATAAGGTACCTTTTGTCGATTATGGTCACATATGTATAGCAGGAAATTTTGGAAGGAATTAAATTTGGTGAATTAGTGTTTTTATAGCAATTCGCCAAAATAAAAATCTGCCATTTTAACCCATTATGCGCATGCTCAATGGCACATGGCCACAATTCACCAAATTAAAATCTCCCAATAGCCAAAATTTAACATTTTGCCAAATTTTAACATTTTGCCAAATTTTAACATTTTGCCAAATTTTACTTCCTCCAAAATTTTTCCCTATTGAATTTTATGTACATGTATTGTATTGCACTATCTTTTTAATGTAGTTTGGTAAAGGAGTATATTTTGCTGACATGTGTTCAAAAAGTGCCAATTATTGTTTTGCTACTCGTTTAAGGAGTGAAGGACTCCTCCTACTAAGTGAAGTGAGTGCTTACTTTCAATTTCCAGCAGCCATCTTGTTGCTAGGTGTCACTAGGGACACCTAACGAGTTACTCTCAGCTGATTACAATGCTGATAAGCTGCCAGCAGGAACACAGAGTGTCCATGGTAAAGGTAGGATGGTACCTAATCCTGCCTACAACCACACACTGTAAGTGGTTTATACATGATAAGTATATTATGCTCACAGTCACCCATATCAAATGTACCCAGTACATGTACAGTGTATAATTTGATAAGCAAAAAATAATATTAGATCCATTTACTGCCAATACAGCCCATAGCAATCTGAATTAAACCGTACTATATTAAACTATATCGCTTGTTATGCATAAATTTGACAATTTAGTCCACAAATGCATGAATATTTTGCTAAAATTCTACACACAAAATGGCACACTTTTGATGGGGCTATGTACAAGGAATTCCTTTTTTCTTTTCACTTTCACCTCTTGGTTCTGTAATTATTAACTCTCTCCATCTCCTCCTCTCTTTCTCCATCTTTCCCTCTCTCTCTCCTCACAGTCCTGATGGCTGTGTGGTACCATTAGGAACACCCATTGATACTGGGCTAACTAACACTGGGGGATATACACTCAACTATAATGAATTCATTGTCTATGATACCAACCAAGTAATTATCATTATTATTATTGTTATTATTATTATTATTATTATTATTATTATGATTATTATTATTATTATTATTATTATTATTATTATTATTATTATTATTATTGAACAGACAACAAATGTAAAAATATAAAATAGAATAGGTTAAGTTATTTTATATAGAGAGAAGGAGAGTAGAAGAAAAATATAATAATAAATTTTAGAGAACAAAAGAGTTTTATTTAATAGTCATTAATAGTCATTAGAATGAGGGCTGATCCCTGCTCCATCCTCAAAATGGATCGACCTTAGCTTAGATCTAGTACCCCTGAGACATAGGCCAGTAGCCCTCAGTAGAGCAAATGACAGTCTCTTACGAACCCAGTAGATTACTTGACCGTATGGTTGATCCCATTTTAAGGAAAGTCTCTCAGCCAGCTTCTTGAGGAAAGTGTTAGCCTCCACACCCACCAAACCATCAATAGTAAAACATAAGGGTGTAAAGCTGGTGTGTATTGACTCACAGGCAGAGGAGTATTTGTTCTTTTTAGCAGTTTCAGCAGATTTAAGGACAGCTTTAGGGGACATATGACGATATGATGGAGCATCCGAGTCAATGACTCTGACATCAAACACAGCTGTAGCTTGAGACTGCCAGATACCACGAGCAGAGATGTCACCAATCAGGGCTTCACAATTACCATGGGACTCACGAATAACAGGCTCCTTCACTACCTGACTCCACGCTAATGATGACATATCACAGAGTAGATCTCTAACCTCATTGTGGCGGAGGGTCACCAGGCCTCCCTTCTTACAGTCAAGAGCGTGAGAAGTAGTAAACTCAGAACTGCAACCATCACAATTAGGAGGGAGCTCTAGCAAAGGCTTAGAATAACGGAGGCAGATGGCATCTCTAAACTCAGTACAAGACAAATCAAAATTGTCTTTAGTAGTTGGTAGGACGCTTAACCATGAAGATAGTGAGTCTTTGGAACGTAGGATGGTTCTTTGATGGTTAGTATCTAACTGACTTAGAATATTAGAGAAAGTAGATTTATCAGCCTCCCTCATGACATTAGAATGGTCTCTCCTTGATAAATGGACCTGGCAGATGTGATCATATGGAGTAAATGGAGTATTAAATTTGATCGCATCAGTTAGAACCTGAGTAGCTGAACGAGAGGTAGAATAAGAAAGAGCAGCAGACTCAGTGGGAAGACGGATCCCTAAACCACCAGAGCGGGTAGGGAGAGAAAATAAGATTCTTTCGGTGTTTGAACAATCCTGACCAAAGAGAGCTGGAATGATTATTATTATTATTATTATTATTATTATTATTATTATTTTATCATTAAAACAAACAGACAACAGGAACATCAACAATAAAGTATTAGAATTGGTAAAATTAAGTTAGTAGGAAAATAATAGTTTAGTTAAGTCATTGTTATTTTAATAAGAGAATAGAGATGGGTTGACGCCTAACCCATCCTCGATAGTCATCCCTCTCCACTTAGATCTAGTGCCGCAAACACATAAGTTGGTTGCTCAAAGTAGAGCGAAGGACAGTTTAGTTCAGACCCAGTTCATGGTCACACTGTAGTGTAAGTCCCATTGGACAGAGAGACGGTCGGCTAAATGATAGATGAAGGGTCTCATTTCATTAACCATAACACCATCAACAGTCAAACACACAGTGGAGTGATATTATTATTATTATTATTGTTGTTGTAGTAGTTGTTGTTGTTATTATTGTTTTTTCTTTTTTATTAGGTTAAAATGAGATATCTTGTTCTTCTAAAGTTTAAATTTTAATAAACTTCCTTAAAATTAATTAAAAATACACTACCACATTCCTTTATTCCATTACA
>NW_003546446.1:55845-57584 GCF_000090795.2 Amphimedon queenslandica | reverse complement strand
TCATAATAGTGTATTGTTTGTTACATGGACTGAAACTATTCTCGTGTCAATGTAATGAGAAATGACTGAGATAATAGCCAAAAACTAGTTTTTTTTATATTAATTTTGTAACCACCTTTTTGAGACTTCTGCACCAGGTATGAACAAGTTACTACTTTGAGTGTATTCATTAAGGCCTCTTATATAGACTGTTTATGGTTTCATTTTTCTAGATGCTATGTTTCAAAAGTAATAATATATTTTTTACAAGTGTTTCAAAGGGTGTGGTTTAATTTTTAGTGAGAACTGAGTAGTGAAAGAATAGGTTATTTACCAAGAAACACAAGCAGGATTTCAGTGGCATTGATGAGACATTGTTACATGATTGTAAAGCTTTATATTTATGCTACCACAGAGAACTATCAAGATAGAGATGATGTACATTACAGTATGTACTGTATGGTGATACAGTAAGTGCGGCTTATAATAATTGTTGTCAATGTTTTTATTGCTATTTTTATAGTTAAAATTTGTTGAAGGACTCATAATAATAATCAATCTATTGGGTCACTGAAGAATAGAATAATCATCAACAGTTATAATGATAATAATTTAAATAATAATTTTTTAGTACTTAGCACAGTGCATTCTTTCTTGTAATAGTAGATCTTCACTTTTTAGAACTAGAATATCGATTGCAACTCTTATATAGTCGTATACCTGAGCTTTAGTAAGTAATTCAACTGGATTTCTTCACTATTTTGCTTGTGCCATGCTTATACACGTGTAGTGTAAACGTCACAATACATCACTTCCGGTGCCAAGGATCGAGCGCATCCTGTTTCATATCCATGTGTGTATGTAGTATCTATGTTGCAAGCTAGCGCTAGCTTAGCGCTATTAATACATTGTCAGGCGTGGCCTGATTATTTCCTGCCAAATTCTGAGGGCGTTACTAGAATGCGGATCAGTGCGGATTGCTGCGGATCGTTCCGCACGCTGAACCAAGCACGTGAACGGGGCGTTACTAGAATGCGGATTGCTGCGGATCGTTCCGCACGCTGAACCAAGCACGTGAACGCGCGGAACGTGCACGGGCTTGTGCCTAGAATGCGGATCAACTCCCAAGAATTCAGAATATACACCATAACTTCCCGCAGATCAGTCCTCTTGTTCTTCTATTCCATTCAATCTTTATTTGTTGCAATGTTTAACTCTTTATAAAGTAAAAATAACTATTTTTAACTCAGTGTAATAATTTTAAACTTTGAATGTACGAGATTTCAGTGATCATATCAAAAGCCTTCAGTCATTGGTCATAGAATAGATTATACTGCATCTAGATCTAGTTGCAATGAAATGAGTTACAATCTGCATTGAAAACAAACATATAGTTGTAAAATTTAAACAATGAAAGTTGCCTCACAAATAACAATTATTTTCATTGTATAAAAATGATTATTATGATATTACCAAAAATATAAAATATTCTATTGGCCAAAAATTGTTACCACCTATCATTTTTATTTGAAAGTATTTCTTTTACGTGATTACAAATACTGCTCTGATTGCATTAAGATATTTAATGTAAGTGTTTATAATGCTTTTATAAGCAACTTAGACTGATAGCAAATCTTTACATCAGTGGCTGATATCATTATCTCTTAAAAGTTGTTCAAGGAACTAAGATAATTCAGTTTTAGCAATTATCAATGAACAGTATGAAAAGTAGCTAACAAAATTCAAGTTGATCCAACTCT
>NW_003546446.1:52989-54990 GCF_000090795.2 Amphimedon queenslandica | reverse complement strand
TTATTAGTTTACCATGGCCTCATATAAAGGCCATCTCAATATTGCGCAGTATCTAGTTAATGAATGTCACGTTGATCCAGACATAGCAGATAGCTCTGGTAACACGGGATTGCTTTACTCAGCACTGGGTGGTCACGTTGACCTCGTGATTATGTTTTTAAAGAAGAAGTGTAACGTGTCTCAGGTCAATAGAGAAGGATCGACTTTATCATTATTAGCATGTAAGAGTGGAGAGGTAGCATTAGTTGATCAGCTTAAGCAGTTTGGTATTTTCTCAGAAGATGACATAGATTTTAAGGGATGTGGAATAGTACATTATTGTGCTATGAGTGATAGTGTAGAGCTTCTAGAATATCTTTGCAATAATCATAATATTGGACATTTTCAAAACAGGGATCGTTTTGGTGCAACGCCACTTCATATAGCATGCCAGTATGCTTCCTCAGGTTTAATTGTGAAAATCATTATTATTTTTGGTGGATATAAAGTCTTGCTAGAAGCAGATTATAGTGGTCGCTCTTGTCTTCATTACTTATGCAGTGGATTGGTTGATAAATACTGTAATACAGAAGTGTACAATAAGCTCACTGCACCATGTGATATACCTTTACTTATGCAAGTTATTTCCTTTAATACTGGCATGAAAAAGTGGGGAAAATATGTATCCCTAAATACAAACGTTACCAAGCAGCATAAAAGAGTGAACCTTTTATCTACAATCCTCAAGAAGACAAGCGTTATTAATAATTTCAATATAAATTCTATTACTGCTACTGGTCAATCATTGGTTCATTTAGCATGTACTAGTGGTAGTATTTTATTAGTGAAGGTATTAGAGGAGTATGGTATTAATACAAGTTCATTAGATTATGAGGGTCGGTCTGCAGTACATTATGCTGCTTTATCAGGTTCACCTACTCTACTCAGTTACACTGTATCTGAGTATAGCTTGAATGCCAGTCAACAAGACTACAAAGGTGTAGTACCATTAGCATTAGCTTGTATGTCAGGTAGTATCAATGCAGTAGAATATATTATGAATACTACTGACATTGATATTAATATAAAGTGTAATGAGGGTAGAACACCTCTTCATTATTCATGTCATCATGGTAATGTTACTCTCAGTCAATATCTCATTGAAGTACAAGAGTGTGTTTATAACACAAAAGATAATATTAAATGGAATGCATTGACTCATAGTGCTATGAGTGGTAACAAGAAGCTAGTCCAATATCTCATAAATCATCGATTGTCTTTCACCAAATTTACCTTAGCAGTATCACTCGAAGCTTCAGTGATATATGGCAGTGTGCATGTACTTGAATGGTTCAGACAAGAGTATTCTATCAATGTAGTCTCATTTAGTAAAGGTATACTACCCTTTCATGCCACAAAATACAACAATTTTTATTGCTTAAAGCATTTATTAAACAATTATTCATTTGATATTAATGCCACTGATCCTTTTGATAATACTCAATCTACACTCCTTCACATAGCATGTCAGGAAGGACATGTTGCTATAGTTCTCTACCTCACTAGTTTGCCTAAGTGTAACGTATCAGCTAAAACTTCAAATGGATCAACAGTTCTTCATTTATCATGTAAAAGTCGTTCTCTTCCTATACTCAAACATCTAGTGGAGGAGCATCAGTTGGATCTCACTATTAGAGATGACAATGGAATGGCTCCAGTTCATGTAGCTTGTGAAGAAGGATCATTGAGTATAGTCAAGTACATTATAGACCATTCACCATTATCTCTTGATATGACCGACTCTTTTGGACGTACTCCACTACTTATTGCAGCTTTCTCTAAAAACCTTCCCATCATTCGTTACCTCAACAGTAAAAACTGCAACATTTCTATACTGGACGATAAAGGGTTTAACGTAATACACATATCGGCAAAGAGAGGGTCTTTGGATATATTGAGGGGTTTAGTTGATGGCCATTACTGTAATCCTGATATCAGTGATGCTTCTGGTCGTACTCCACT
>NW_003546446.1:38383-52106 GCF_000090795.2 Amphimedon queenslandica | reverse complement strand
TCTTGTTCTTCTTGATAAGCAGTACAATAGCTACTGGAGTCAACTAGTCTACATAAAGGCCATCATTATCAGAAAATCTTGCTCTATTAGCATTTTAAAAGAAGAATTATCAGTTTGGGCGCTAGACCACATGTGCTTATGTAAACTATGACATAATAAAACGTCATTGCGGTTAGCTTTGGTATGCCATTGGGTTTATAGGGAGAACCCGGTTCTCAGGGTTCCCAAGGGTTGAGAGACCCAAGACCTGAGATCCTGAAGCGGCATTGGGCGACTAAGAACCTGTGAAAGTCTCATCCTTATCCCACATTCCTATAAAAAGTTATTCCAGTTTTTCTTGGTCCAAACTCAGTTGGGACATAGTATATATACTATTAGCTTTTTAAATAATTGCATTTTTTGTGAATTTTGTCATTAAAATATTAAGAATTTTTGTAATACATGTACTATCATATGTCCATAAATAAAATAATAAAGATATATAAAATATTCCACTTCTACGGTATTTATTTATTTCTTTTCCATAGATACGTAACACAGACTCACGGTAAAACACACAATACCTTCAAATTGGAAGTGGAACAAATTTTTGAAGTGAAGAGAGACAAAGAAGAAGAGAATTTCAAAGACGTGGGCAATCGTCAGTTGCTGTGGCACGGATCAAGACTCACTAACTGGGTCGGTATTCTCAGCCAAGGACTTCGTATAGCTCCGCCCGAAGCGCCAGTCACTGGATACATGGTAGGATGGAGTGGGTGTGGTTAAGTTACATGTACATATACACAAGTTCGGAATTTAAAATTTGAATTTTACATTTATACGCTTTAAGAGTTATTTTGTAGTAAAAGAGTTTTAATTTTACAATAATTTAAATTTAATTTTTGTATTCACAAAAAATTGACAAAATCCAGCATCACATAAAATACTGTACAGCAGGAAATTTTGGAGGCAATTAAATTTGGCAAATTGGCATTTTGATAGCAATTCACCAAAATAAAAATCCGCCATTTTTGTATACGCATGCTCAATGGCACGTTGCCACAATTCGCCAAATTAAAATCTGCCAATAGCCAAAATTTAGCAATTTACCAAATTTTACTCCCTCCAAAATTTCCCACTATACGGTAGCTAAATTATTGAATTTTATGGACATGTATTGTGTTGCATTGCCTTTTTACTGTAGTTTGGTAAAGGAGTGTATTTTGCTGACATGTGTTCAAAAAGTGCCAATTATTGTTTTGCTACTCGTTCAAGGAATGAAGGACTCCTCCTACTAAGTGAAGTGAGTCTTTACTTTATATTGACCAGCAGCCATCTTGTTGCTAGGTGTCACTAGGGACACCTAACGAGTTACTCTCAGCTGATTACAATGCTGATAAGCTACCAGCAGGAAGACAGAGTGTACATGGTAAAGGTAGGATGGTACCTAATCCTGCCTACAACCACACACTGTAAGTGGTTTATACATTATCTCACTTTAAGTACATCTGTACATTATGCTCACGGACACACACATCACATTTACATGTACATACAGTATAGTTTAATAAGCAAAAATATATATTAGATCTTTTGACTGCCCATACCAGTCTGTATTTACATGTAACTGTATGGCTTGTTACCCATAAAATTTGACATTTTGTTATTACGCAAAAGTCGCAAATACATGAATATTGTGCTGAATATTCTACGCACAAAATGGTAGAGCTTTGATAGGGCTGTACAGGGTATTCCTTTTTTGTCTTTATTTTCACCTCTTTGTTCAGTTATTTACTCTCTCCATCTTTCCCTCTCCCCCTCTCTCTCCTCACAGTCCTGATGGTTGTGTGGTACCATTAGGTACACCCATTGATACTGGGCTAACTAACACTGGGGGATATACACTCAACTACAATGAATTCATCGTCTACGATACCAATCAAGTAATTATTATTGTTATTATTATTATCATTATTATTATTGTTGTTGTTTTTTAGGTTAAAATGAGGTATCTAGTTTTGCTGAAGTTTAAATTTAAATAAAGAATCTTTTTAATGGATTAAAAATACATTCACTATATTCCTTACATGCATGTTGTTGTGTTGCTATGAATAATGAACTATGTACTAATTTGCCATAGAGTGATATTCATTTACATTTATTACTTTATAAAGAAATATTTAATTGACCATGTTAAGTCATCCGTTATTATAAATATAATTAAACTTAGCATTATTTCAAGGAATATCAATTGAATATCAGCGTTAGAGAAGAAGAGAACCTTGAAGGCCCTTTTATTGAGAATAACCCCAGCAGAAATGCAACAAAGACAAAGTGCTTGTAAGCTATATAATTCAACTGATGTGTGAATGTGACTATAATCTTTAAACCTTCACTGCAGGTCATGATGATGTCCTATCATCATCATTCAGAAGAGTGAAAAGTGCTTATAAAAATCACAGCTCACTTTCAAAATCTTCACCAGTCCCACTACCAATATCTCTCAATGGGGCTAGTCTTACAAAAGCTGAGTTATCTCGACATCCTTCTTTGCCAGTCGCCAGAAATCGATCTTCTCCTTCCTCTGTATCTTTTACTTCTGGAGAAAGTACAGGTAGTACATGTACTACATTAGCATCAGATGCTAGTACATCAGGCTCCACAGTCAATAGGAGATCATCAAGAAGACTATCAGGAAGTGAAGTATTACCCGCAATAAAACAAGAACAGGATTGCGTTACTAGTAGTGGGCCAGGTGGTTCCTTACCTACAATACAGCATCATTTAAGCTCATATTCATCACGTATTGCATCTAAGAGCTTTTGGAGCACTGATATGCTAATGGATAGAGAGAGGGAGATGAGTGAGATACATTCCACTAATAGCCTACCCTCAATCAATAATGATTTTTGCACTGGAGCTACTACTAGTAAGCCAACCAGTACTAGTCGAATGATTGAGCTGAAGCATTCGAAGAGTGATATACATCTTGAGACAAGAGATTTGTCACATATTATGTTGAAAGGAACAACGAAGTCAAGAAAACAAAACCAGACAATGTCTACAGCAGCTGTGTCAGTTAAAAGTAAAAGAAGGATCTCACTCCAACACCTGCCTCCAATGTACTAAGATTCATGCACACAAATATACATTATTTTTTAATGTCTTTGCAATTGTCATTTGATTTCACATTATTATACACATTATACATGTATGAAAGGTTAAATCTGTAGTTAATATACTACACAATGCACAATGATTACTGCAACAATTAAAGGCTGGTTTACAATATCACACTAGTCTTGACGTTATGTTGATGCTGGAATAGGATTTAGTTCAGCTCTAGTGTAAAGCATGCGTCAAAGGTCAAATCATCCACATATTTAACTATTTACTTTTTCCCTCCCTCTCTCTCTCTCTCCTCACAGTCCTGATGGTTGTGTGGTACCATTGGGTACACCCATTGATACTGGGTTAACTAACACTGGGGGATATACACTCAACTATAATAAAGTAATTATTATTATTTCTTATTATTAGATTATTATTATCATTATTGTTGTTGTTGTTCTTGTTTTTCAGGTTAAAATGAGGTATTTTGTTCTGCTGAAGTTTAAACTTAAAAAAGAAACTTTATTGAATGAAAATACATTTAAATAATTACATTACATTATTCCATTACTGCATGTTGCTGTGTTGCCTATTCTATTGTCTTTATCATGAATAATGAAACATGTACTAATTTGTCAGAAAGTGATATTCATTACATTCTTAACTTTATAAGTCACTGACCATCCTAAGTTGTCATAAATACAATTGAGCTATGAACTTAGTATTATTTCAGAACTTTATCAATTGAACAATTGAATATCAACAGCAGATCTAGAGGAGAAAAGCTTGAGGAGTTTTTGTCAGTCTTGAGAGACTATTATACTCTCTTTTTGAGAATAACTCCATATTGAGAATAACTGCAACAAAAATGCAACAAAGTAAGCTATAATAATTCAGCTCATATATATGATTTTAATTATCTTTGTTCAATCTTTGCACTGTAGGTCAAAAAGCTAGTACAAATGATGTGCTAGTGCAATCAACATTCAGGAAAGTTAAAAGTGTACATAAAAATCACAGCTCTCATTCTAAATCTTCACCAGTCCCACTATCAATATCTCTCAATGGGGGGGCTACTCTTACAAGAGCTCGTTTAACTCGACATCCTTCTCTGCCAGTCAGCAGAAATCAATCTTCTCCTTCCACTGTATCTTTTACTATTGGAGAAGGTACAGGTAGTGCTACACTAGCATCAGATGCTAGTACATCAGGTTCAACACTCAATAGGAGATCATCAAGGAGACTATCAGGAAGTGCATCATTACCAATGAAACAAGAATGGGATTGCATTAATAGTAGTAGGCCACGTGGTTCCTTACCTACAATACAGCATCATTTAAGTTCATATTCATCACGTATTGCATCTAAGAGCTTTTGGAGCATTGAAATGCTACTGGATAGAGAGAGGGAGATGAGTGAGACACATTCCACCAAAAGCCTACCCTCAATCAGTAATGAACCTTGCACTGGAGCTACTACTAATAAAGGAATCATGCCAACCACTGGTCAAATAATGGAGCTGAAGCATTCGAAGAGTGACATGCATCTTGAGACAAGAGATTTGTCACCTGTTACGTTGAAAGGAGCAATAAAGTCAAAACAAAACCAGACATCGTCTACTGCAGCAGTGTTACTTAAAAGTAAAAGAAGAATCTCACTCCAACACCTGCCTCCAATGTACTAGGAAATGAACTGATAAACTTAATTCATGCCGCACACACGTACATTTTTAAAATTTTTATTGCAATTGTCATTTGATTTGACATGATACATATACATGTTATATATGTTGTATAAAGGAGAGATAGGGAGGGAATACAATAGTATCTACGTCATCAGTAAAAGTATACAACCATTAAATCTGTAGTTAATATACTACACAGTGTATGACCATACTGCGGTTACTGTAACAATTAAAGGTGGATTTACAATATTACGCCAGTCTTGATGCTATGTTGATGCTGGAATACGATTTGGTCAATTCTAGTGTAAAGCATGTGTCAAAAAGGTCAAATCGCCCACACAATTAATTAAAAATTAATGCTAGCATCTTCAATACACATTAACCTTAACATGTGCCTACTGTAGACCGGAACTTTATTTTGAAACAAACAAGTGAATGTTATTGACCTGATGATACTCACAATGGTAAAGGTTCATGCATGATCACATATTAATCAGTAATTGATACATACCAGTGATACCACCTACTGGCTTTGAAATACAAGGTGACCTTTGAAAACACTCCCTCACTAAATATTGAATTACCATTAAGGCAAGTTGAGATACTGTATTTGGTTAGAGGATATGATATAATGTAGGTGTGACTGCATTTTGATATTATTCATCAATAGAATGACCATAAATATCATTAAAGTCATCACTCCAATCCCCAATGACCATCATAGGACCTACAGTGAATATCATTGCACTCTACATATCAGCAGAATACTATTTGAATATAGCCAGTATTGACCTCTAGAAAGAGAGAGATATAAAGGAACAGCAACAGCAGTAGCTAAGGAAAGAAACAACTAGTTATAATGTTAGCTGTATCAAGAGCTTCTATGAGTACATCAAATCCACTGGTTGTTGTGACTGATCAAATGCAAAGCAGATCAGCAAGTAAGAAACTACTTATAAGCTATAGTCATTATATCATATGCTTCACCTCTGACCTATTGTGTACTCTATAGGTCAAATTGAAGTTAGTGCCAATAAATTCTTGGACTCTAGGGCATACGAGCCCAAGTCACCAAACAAGAAAGGTAGAAACAATATCAGGAGTTTTCCAAAGTCACCACAAATCCCAAATGGAGCAGTCTTCCTCAGTCCTTCTCCTTACAACTCTCCCCCAATCTCCCCAACAGTTTCTAACAATCCATCCCCTAGACAGACCCCATCTTCAAGGCAATCTCCATCAGCTGCAAAGCCTAATACTAAAGTCCCTGTTCCTCCATCACTGATAGTCACACAAAAGCATGACGCAACTCCTCCACTACCAGCAAAAAGCGATCCCTCCAGTCCAAAAAATCTTGTACCACCAGCACATCGTCAGCACAGGCGACGTGCTTCTGATGGAGAAGCATTGTTTGCTAAACAAAAACAGTTTCAATCTCCTAGTGATTTTGATGAGCCTCGTAAGTCAATGCCTGTCGTAGTACCCATCAGCCAATTGGGTTCTTTGTCGTCGCGTATCGCCTCTAAGAGTTTCTGGAATTTTGGTATGCTAGTGGAGAGAGAGAAGGAGTCAGAGACTTCTGATACAAAACTGCCTTCCATTGATAATCGATCCAATACAGTCCCTAATAGTCCAGAAACGTCACCACCAGTCATTAAAAAGAAAGGACTCAAGCACTCTACAAGTGATATATTCCTAGAGGCAGAAGGAATGAAAGGACTCTATGAGAAGCAGTGGTCGAAGCCGGAGCTACCCGTTAACATACCACCTGCTAAAACAAAGAGACGTGTCTCACTGCATCACCTACCGCCAATGAGGAAATCCGTTTCACAAGAACAATTGAGAAAAACAAATGGATCTCTACCTATTTCTCCTCCTGCTCTATTCACTGTAGATCCACATGAAGAAGAAAACGATGAACACTTATTCTAAAATACATCAATTTCTATATATAGGTCAATTTATCTTTTTTATCCCTTCTATTGTGCACTTTCTGTCGATAAGAATACAATGCATTCTTCCCTGTTGATCAGGGGTGATGCAAGAACATCCCAATTACATGCAAAATCATATTACTATTAAATTATGGCTGTTACGTAACTACACAATATTATTAATTTTTTGCATAAACATTTAATAAAGTCAAGTCAAGCTTAGCTCTTTAGACAGTCAGTGCATGATGTGAATGAATCAAGTAATGTAGATATAATTCATACTCAGAATGAGTGAGGTAAATACTATTCATAAGTCATCTGAGATTTTTTGTGCGTCATGCTATAATCACACAAAAGTCATGCAATATAATTGCTTTATTTCTCTAAGTTATACAAAGCACAAAACTGATGTACTATAAGAGTTTTAAAACTCTTCTTTGCTTAAAAATTTTTGCAAAACCATGTATATAAGGATTCATGTCACACACTTATATAAAAAAGTAAAAAATTGCAAAACACTAAAATTCATAAGATGCTGGAATTCATAAATTAGGATTATTCATAAACTCTAGGGAGGCATATAACCTCACACACAGTCACACACACCCACACAAACTGTCAGTCACAACTTGAAAGATACAGCATATCATGCCTACTGGAGATAACACTGGTACAATGGCACAATCTCTTACAGAAGAGGGTAAGTATATACAATACTTATACTTGCATGTTTAAAGACTACTGCTGTTACTGCAGATCCCATATTTAAACCAGGAGGAGGAGGAGGAAGAGGAGAGAGTCATAGGAACAGATCAAACAGTCTGCCAAAAATAAGCAGACCGCATTCCTCTATTGCACGGCCCAGAACTGCTAGCAATAAAACTGGAAAAGGAGCAAGCAATGGATCAAATGAGGGAGGAGGAGGAGGACAGAGAGTAAAAGAAGATGGTGGGATGCTTCCTTTAATACAAGATCGTGGAGATAGAAAGGGAAGAGAAGAGAGAAGCCATACTGCAGATCTAAGATCAGCATCATCAAGAGCAGCTTCTAAATCATTCTGGAACATGAGCATGTTGCATGAGAGGGAAAAAGGCACTGATATTCAGAGTGACAGGACCCCTCCAACGTCACCTGATAAAACAAGGAGATACCAGAATCGTGCACAATCTCTACCAATGGAAGTTCCCCTGAAACCACATTCACTGGAATCACGTCCCGTTATACTGGGTACTTGTACTTGCATATCACCATCAAAAGGTGAAGAACCAAGAATACGAGTTCATAGTATGGAGACTAGGCCACGCCCTAAATTGAATGGTCTGTATGGTTTGCCTAAAGGACACAGACGTCGTGCAGCTACTTTGAATGCAATAAGGAAAACCAGCTCTTTTGAGAAATAATTTATAATAAAAAGCTACAAAAATACCAACACCCTGAAACTATTCATTAATTCCCCTCATATTATAATATTATTATTATTATTATTATTATTATTATTATTGTTTGTAATTCAAATTCTATTTTTGTATTACAAAAGGCACACCCAAATTTAATTTAAAATAAAGTTCAATTTTAAAATCTTTTAAAAAATGAAATTCAGTCAGTGAAGTTTAATACATGACACACACAATATCTTAACGCAACTTATTTTTAAGTAGACAAATATTTGCAATTCGATATTTAGCGAGTACTGACTATTGCAATTTTGCTCTTTTTTAAATTGATAACAATAAAGGTATGTACTAATTTTTCCAATTTTAAAGAAAAATTAGTACTTGCAAATAATAGTGGCTGTAAGGTAGAACCAATTTGCAATCAAATGCATTATATCTGAAAGTGCCTGTAAAACACAAACGTAAGATATTGCAGTGTATAGTGGTTTGTATAAAATATACAGGAAAGTAATAGCATTAAAGGTTATGATGAATATACATGCATACATGTACATAACACAAAATTATATAAAAATAGACACACTAACACTGTACAGAAATTATGTAATGTCATGAAATAGGAGGAGGAGGAGTTACGAATGATGGAGTGTATAGTTTAATTGTTTTATCCCAAGAGCAATCAGCAATCTGTAATGAGAGGAGGGAGAGAGAGAGAGAGGGAGGGAGGGAGAGGAGTAAAACATGTCATAGTAAATAATAAAAATATTTAATTAAAAATTAAGTGATGCAATTTTTTTGTCAACGTAAAATGTTTGTTGAGGACTACAGCAACATAAGCATAATCATAAATGAATTCTCAGCAATTTTGAATAATGAATATAGTCATACATTACATCAGAATGAGACACACCCAAAAACACCCACACAAAAACTGACACACCCATCAATTATTGGGTACAGTGTTTGGTAGTCAAGGAAACAATTATTAGGCACATGAATTATGGTATTTTATTGCAACTTTCTACATAAAATACAAACAATTATATGTAATAAAGAAATCCTTTGGAGTCTTTGGAAAAATTTTTATGCAACTTTAAAAATTCATAAAAAATCCAAATTTGATCGAAATCAGCTCAAACTTGCTACGCAGCATAAAAACATGTATATGTATCAGGAAAAATCATAAAAATGAAGAATTTTTTTTTGTCATTTTTGACAAAATTTGGCCAATGACCCTGTACTATATATAGTACAGGGACTTTAACCCAGTTTTGGAGCAAATTTAAAAATTCATAAAATATCCAATTTTGATCAGAATCAGCTCAAACTTGCTACACAGCATAAAAACATGTATATGTATCAGGAAAAATTATAAAAATGAAGATTTTGCATCGAGTCATTTTTGGCAAAATCTGGCCAATGACCCTGTACTATAGTACAGGAACTTTGACCCGATTTTTGAGCAACTTAAAAAATTTGTGAAAAATCTAATTTTGATTGGAATTAGCCAAACTTGCTGCACAACATAAGAACATGTATATGCATCAGAAAAAATTATAAAAATGGAGATGTTTCATCTAGTCATTTTTGGCAAGATTTGGCCAATGACCCTGTACTATATACAGGGACTCTAACCCAATTTTGGAGCAAATTTAAAGGGACACATTCACGGAAGCACATCATCTTGAAAAACTGGCCTGTTTTTCAAGATGACATCATTAATGATGACGCGTAGTGTTGATAACTATTCATAACGTACGGTCGCGTCCCTAAAAATTAAGGCAAAATGGCTACTCGAGTGGCTACTTGTAAATAATCCTGGTGTTTCTTCACTAAAAAGAGTATCTTGGGGTAGCAAAAGAGCTGATTCTGGTCAAGAGAAGTGTTCTACAGATGCCTACTCCTGGTTCTATGCCTGATTGCTCTGTCTCTACTCTCTACACGTGCCTAAACATGTGTTATAACTATTAATTAATGATCTGTTGCACGCCCAATTTAATGTTTACTTCCTCTACAGTAATGTGTGCATTCTATTTAAGTGAACATGTCCCTTTAAAAATTCATAATAAATCCAATTTTAATTGGAATCAGCTCAAACTTTCTACATAACATAACAGCATGTATATGTATAAGAAAAAATTTAAAAAATGAAAAATTTTCTCCTTTTCATTTTTTGCAAAATTTGGCCAATGACTCTGTACTATAGTACAGGGACTTAGGCTCAATTTTGGAGCAGCTTTAAAAATTTATAAAAAAATCCAAAATTGATTGAAATCAGCTCAAACTTTTTACATAACACAAAAACATATATATGTATAATAAAAAAATTATAAAAATAAAAAATTCTTTCCCTGTCATTTTTAAAAACATATTGGCCAATGAACCTGTACTGTACAAGGACTTTGGCCTTATTTTTGAGTAACTTTAAAAATTCATAAAAATCTATTTTTGATTGGAATTAGTTCAAATACATAAATATAGACAGAGGTGGAGGTGAGAGGGAGTGAGAAGACTTACCAGTCCTTTCTGGTGAACACTGAAATCAACAGAATACGTGAACTCATTATGATGGGAGATTGTTTGTATGAGAGGATGCAATGGATTAGCTGTATCCCATAGTCTATTGAAAGACAGAAGAACACTGTAATTATTACATATACATCCTATATGGTGGTTTTTTGGAGAATAGCAAATTTCCTTTATTTTGAGTCTTGACCATATTAAATAAATTAATTTTAGCACTTTTTCTGTTCTAAAACTTTTAAAATACACAATATTTATTATCCTCAATATCAGATTAATACAATATACAATATAATATTAATAACAAAATGTCCTATTAATACAATAAGTGTTCATATACCTGACAGTGAAGTCATAGGAACATGATGCTAGGTAACTCGGAGTGTGTGGATCAAACTTGATTTGTCTAACTGATTGTGAGTGACCAGTCATTATCAATAATGGCACAGTAAACTGTCTTATATCCCACAATCTAATAATAATAAAGAAATAATAATGATAATAATAAAATAATAACGAATAATAAACAGGAGTCCATGATGAGTAGAAGTCTACTTCTACTCACACGGACTTCTGTAATAAATAATAATAGTAAGAAAATAAATTGTTTTAGACATTATGTGTAATCAATACTTACTTTATTGTGTTGTCTGTACCAGCGGAGCATAACAAATTCTAAAACAAAAAAGGCATTCAGTTAAATTATGAACAGTTGTGTATAAAGTTTGATCAAAACTAATAATTCTTTCAAGTACTGTACAATGTATTTGTGTAGTGTATTATAGTGCTAATAAACAATCAATTATTAATTGTTACTTGTTCATATTTATTCCAGCTGCAAGAGAGCACCTCATTCCCTCCATCATTAACAGTACCAGTGTTCAATGACTGAGATACATCCCATAACCTCAATGTACCATCACCTTAAAAATAAAAATAAATAATAAGTAAAAGAACTATACCTGTGATTGTAAATAAAAGTAGCATTAATACAATGTAGTGCAATGAGGTACTGGTGCACACTGTATATAATAGAATACCATATAGCGGGATTTATTGACGAAGGTTTTATTTTGACGAGTTGACAATTTAAAATAAAACGTCAAATTTAATAACCGTCAAAAATTTTGTACTTTGTGCCACGTGTACGCAAAGTGCACTATTTGTCAAATTAAAACTCACCAACCGGGGAAATTTACTGTTTTCGTCAAATTTATTACTCGTCAATAAATCCCGTTATACGGTATAATAAAGACAGGGTGGTTAATGGTGATACATAAAAAATACAAACTGGTGACACGTTGAATAATAAAAGTGAATACAGTTTATTGCTTTTTTGTACCATAAGATTTATCAATCATCAATTACAAATCTAAAGCACAAGCTACTGGTAAAGTAATACAAATGTTACTCATACATGTATATAATGATAGAAATGAAATACTGTACACACTGGGTGTACATAGCAATGACAAGATGATTAACAATAATAATGAGATATCAAATAACAATGGGTGTGTCAGGCCTCAGTATAATAATAGACTAGATCTAGTAGGGTAAATGAATATGTTTTAATATTAGTCAATGAGTAAATTCATTAATCTGTTACCATTGGATACAGTAACTGTAAACAAGACCAAGGGAGTGGCTGGTAGCAATGGCTCAGTTCAGTAAAGAAGAAGTTTTTTTCGTTAAAGAATTGCCCGAGCATGTGGAGATAGAGTGTCCAGTTTGTCTTAATATCTTGACAGATCCTCATATTGTGAGCTGCTGTGGACATAATTTCTGTAGGTCTTGTATTGAGAGAGTAAAAGCTAGTAATGGATCCTGTCCTATGTGTAAGGAGAATGAATATCAAGTTGTGGTTAATAAAGAGCGACTTCGTATTATCAATGGATTGGAGGTCTACTGCAGTAATAAGGAGAAAGGATGTCAATGGAAAGGAGAATTGAAGAATATGTCTACTCATATTAGAAAAGAGATGAGAAAAGGAGACTGTGAATACGAAGAAGTAAAGTGTCGATATACAAATTGCCGCCGAGTGAGAATGCAACGTAGATATCTTAAGGATCATGAAGATAGCAAATGTCCTCAACGTCCATTTCAATGCCCGTACTGTGCAAAAGAAGGCACATTCCTCTCTATTACAATGGATCATTATATCCATCCTGTTACTGATTCTGAATATTTGTCTACTATGCCACAAGGTAGTCTCACTGCTCATGTTAATCATCAGTGTCCATTAGAGCCAGTAGATTGTGTGTTTAGTTGGGCTGGTTGTAATGATAAGCCTTTACGTAAAGATGTACATGTACACACTGCTGATACTAAACACATGACACTATTAGCTGTAGCTTGTGGACAATTGAAGAAAGAAAATGAACAAATAAAAGAAGAAACTACAAAAGAAATTGCAATAATAAAAGAAGAAATAGTGAAACTAAAAAAAGATGGTGAAAAAATAAAAGAAGACATGAAAATAGAAAATGATAAAATAAAGCATGAAATTGTTGATACATGCAATGCCATAGGATCTCCATTGCTACCCATTGATATTAAACTAGGAGAAGCAGTTCATTTTTATACAAGTAGATGTGGTCGGCACATGTCAGCTAGACTTATGAAAGGGAATCATCCCCATTCTTTATTTGTGACTGTTCGTATCTATATATTATTTGCCTTTCTTAAAGGAAAATTTAAACCAAAACTTCCTAAAATATTTTTTAAGTATAAAGGTAAAGATATTCCATTGCCAGTAGACACGGAAGCTACTTATCAAGAATTTTCTGATTATAACATTCTAAATACCATCAGCAACTGTGAGGGTACTTTACCACAAGGAGTATTTAAAATAGAATTAGACCAAATACCTCTAATTACTTTGGACAAAGTAACAGTTACAATTTGTACTCAATAATTTAATAATGAATATTATATTAGTAAATATTATGTATCGTTATAATTACTTTTACATTATTATTATTATTATTATTATTATTATTATTATTATTATTATTATTATTATTATTAAAATGGTGGCAGAAAGATACAAGAAGCAAACAAAAAAAACAGACAAACAAAAAAACACCAACAATAACAAC
>NW_003546446.1:34835-37754 GCF_000090795.2 Amphimedon queenslandica | reverse complement strand
ATATCAAACATCAATGGGTATGTACTTACAAATTTAAATCACAAGCTTCTGGTGGAGCAATAGAAACATTTGCTACTTATACTGTCCACACTGGTGTATGTATGTGTAGTAATGAAGAAATGGTTAGCATGTACATGTACACACTGCTGATACTAAACAAATGACACTATTAGCCATAGCCTGTGGACAATTGAAGAAAGAAAATGAACAAATAAAAAAATGAGAAAATGAAGAAGGAAATAGAAAAGTTAAAGAAAGAAGATGCTTGTTTTAGTTATCGTGTTCATTCTGCTCTAGCTAATGATACCTATCCATTTTTACCAGTTGATGTTACTGAAGGAAGTGAAGCAGTTCATTTCTATACTGGTGTATGTGGTTGGCACATGTCAGCTAGAATAATGAGAGGGGATGTTAAACACATTACTGAAAAAGTAGATATGACGTCTAGAAGGTATAAGGCGAGTAGTGTGGCACCTAAAGGCAGGATTATTGAGACACGTACACGTAGGTATGCTGAATTCTTTATATTACTTGCAGTTAATGAAGTAAAATTTAAATCAAAACTTTCAAAAATATTCGCAAAGTTAAAAGATAAAGATATTGCATTGATAGTAGACACTAAAGCTACTTATAAACTACTACCTCATGATATTCTTAATGGCATCGAGTGGAGCGATGATGATACTACTGTACCAGAAGGAGTTATTAAAATAAATATAGGTGAATATGACTTACTTTTTTATTGCTATATAGTAGTGTTGTTGTAGTTCCTTGGTACTAGAACTAAATCAATTCTAGTACTGCCTTTTTTTCATAGTTCTAGTTCCAAGAACTAGAACTAGTACTATTTTTACAACCAATGTAAGAACCAGAACTAAACTAGAACTAGTTTATACAAGACTTGTAGTACTAGAACTAAACTGGAACTAAACTTTGCCAGAGTCTCAGTACTAGAACTAAACTGGAACTAAAAGTACATTCTCTTGTGGTACTAGAACTAGTTTGGAACTAGAATTGTAGAATAATATTAGTTGACAAAGAAGGTACTAATTTGTCTGTGAAATATTTTAGTACATAACAAAGACTGAATAACAAATAATGTATGAATTTGTTACTTAGACATAAATTATATATCAATAGATTTTTTGAATACTTGTTCAGTTCAAAGCTAAGCAGTGAAAGCATGACAGCAGAAGCAAAAAGAAGCAGTATTTAGAAATTATTTCCAATTAGAACTAAGCTTCTTAAACTCTATTGCCAGAACAAGTACAAGAACTATAACTTAGCTCTAGAACTAGAACAATAGCTAAAATTTATTGAAATCTAGTTTTACAACTAGTACTAGAACTAACTTTATGAAACTATAGTTCTAGAACAAGTACTAGAACTAAACTTTATCAAAGTCTAGTTCCAGAACTAGTACTAGAACTAAACTTTATCAAACTCTAGTTCCGGAACTAGTACTAGAACTAAACTTTATCAAACTCTAGTTCCGGAACTAGTACTAGAACTAAATTTTTTCAAACTCTAGTTCTAGAACTAATACTAGAACTATATAAAATTATGGTACTATAACAACACTACTATATAGTAGTAATAGAGCTACAATTTATACTCAGTAATGACAGTTTGTATTTATTATACATTATATTTTATTATTGTCAATGTTAATTAATTGATACCCAATACAAAACTGTGGAGATTCAATCTTCTCTTTTGCGGATTCAAATCAAAATGCTTTTCAGAGAAGCCTGCAAGAACTAACTTATATAGCCCTGTAATGCTAAATGCTACAAGCAACCTTGGCTTTTGGGGGTAACAAGAACAAAGCCACAAACTTAAAATGTTTTTCTTCAAGTTACCCTGCATTTAAGTTTAGCATCTATGTAAATATAAGTGTCAGGCGTGGCCTGTGACAACCTGCCACGCCTGTCTACTCTAGATACACTTCCCATGGCTCAGTTCAGTAAAGATGAGGTTTATTTTCTTAAAGAATTGCCAGAGCATGTAGAGATAGAGTGCCCAGTTTGTCTTAATATCTTGGCAGATCCTCACCAGGTCACATGCTGTGGACATAATTTCTGTGGGTCTTGTATTGAGAGAGTAAAAGATAGTGATGGATCTTGTCCTATGTGTAAAGAGGAGGAATATCAATCATTTATCGATAAGAAGTGTTCACGTATTATCAATGGATTGGAGGTCTACTGCAGTAATAAGGATAAAGGATGTCAATGGAAAGGAGAATTGAAGAATATGTCTACTCATCTTAAAAAAAGGAAGAGGAGAGGAGAATGTCAATATGAAGAAGGAAAGTGTCGAAATAGAAAATGCCGAGAGAAAAGACAACGTAGATATCTCAAAGATCACGAAGATAGAGAATGCCCTCAACGTCCATTTCAATGCCAATACTGTGAGGAAGAAGGTACGTTCCTCTCTATTACAAAGGATCATTATGAGGAATGCTGGAGGTATCCTGTTACTTGTCCTAATGAATGTTCATCGAACACTATGCCACGAGGTAGTCTCACTGTTCACATTGATCATCAGTGTCCATTAGAGCCAGTAGATTGTGTGTTTAGTTGGGCTGGTTGTAATGATAAGCCATTACGTAAAGATAAAGATGAACACACTGCTGATACTAAACACATGGTACTATTAGCTGTAGCTTGTGGACAATTGAAGAAAGAAAATGATAAGATGAATTCTCAAATTGTCAACATTCACTATGCCATAGCCTACGATTCCCATCCATTACTACCAATTGATATTACTGAAGGAAGTGAAGCAGTTCATTTTTATACTGATGCATGTGGTCGGCACATGTCAGCTAGACTAATGACAGGGACTGCTGATGAGTTTTCCTGTGCTGATTACTACATTATACTGGCATTTCATGAAGGACAATTCGATAAATTTCAA
>NW_003546446.1:19150-34131 GCF_000090795.2 Amphimedon queenslandica | reverse complement strand
TTATCCTATGATATTTTTTAGTAGAAGTTGTCATCATACTGCTGCACATTATTAAAATGCACAAATAATAATAACACTTGATATTAAAAGCTCATATACCTGCAACATCTTGTGATCTATAAAACAAAATACTCAATATTTTGATAAGGCTTGTCAGAACAGTTACATGAAGTTACAAGTACATTGTCACAATTTCAGTCACATCACTCGGACGGTAGATTAGTCATATGGATAGGGTCCCCTTTACTGTATACAACAGATAAAACAACTCATTCTATACCCTTTACACAATGAGCTGCCAGCATAATCTACAGTAACATGATACTCTATATTAGCCTATGCTTTTTCAAAATTGGCTAATTTTTGAAAGAAAAATATTTGTCGGCATCAGCTCAAGCTTTCTAGATACACAGCATAAGGACATTAATATGTATTAGGAAAAGTAATAAAAACCATGGGCCATATAGCCATGAGTATCTTTCAAAAATTAGCCGTTTTAAAAAATGCTCATAACTCGAAAAATAGTTGTCAAAATCACTTCTGATTGATCTCAGTGACATGACAGTGTTTGCTTTTTCCAAAAATTGGCTGTTAGAAAAATGTTAATAACTCAAAATATTTGTCGGAATCAGCTCAAACTTTCTACACAGCATAAGGACATCAATATGCATCAGAAAATGTAATAAACATTGGGGTGATTTCAGGGCCATTATTTCAAAAAACCATGGGCTATAGCCTTGGGTATTTTTCAGAATTTCAGCATTTTCTTAAAATGGCCATTACTTAAAAAATTGAAGTTGGAATCACCTCAAACTTGCTACACAGCATAAGTACAACAATATGTATCAGAAAATGTAATATAAAAGTGGGGTGATTTTGAGGCCAATTTCTTCTTGGGGAACCATAGATGGGGGAACCCAGCTTTTCCAAATGAACCTACTGCTGTTGTTCCAAATATAGCTTGTATATAATCAAGTACACAGCGTTGATACAGTATTCATTGGCTTGCACTAGTCTAGCCACCATCAATATCATGCTTGTGTAGCATGAAGTGTAGTATGGGTGGGAGTATATGGAATTCATGTTACACAAATTATTGACTGCTTGTCAAAACGGTCACATGAAGCTCATATATCAGTACATGTACTTAGGGCCACCTTTAGTATTGTGATTGTCCAAAAGCTACTTCCATCTCAATTACTGGGAATCATGGCTCAGTTCAGTATAGAAGAGCTTTCATTTGTTAAAGAATTGCCTGAGCATGTGGAGATAGAGTGTCCAGTTTGTCTTAATATCTTGACAGATCCTCACCAGGTCACATGCTGTGGACATAATTTCTGTGGGTCTTGTATTGAGAGAGTAAAAGCTAGTAATGGATCCTGTCCTATGTGTAAAGAGAAGGAATATCAATCATTTGTGGATAAGAAGTATTCACGCATTATCAATGGATTGGAGGTCTACTGCAGTAATAAGGAGAAAGGATGTGAATGGAAAGGAGAATTGAAGAATATGTCTACTCATCTTAATAAAGAGAAGAGAGAAGGAGAATGTCAATATGAAGAAGTAAAGTGTCGATATGAGAAATGTTTAGAGAGAAAGCAACGTAGATATCTTAAGGATCATGAAGATGATGAATGTGATCATCGTCCATTTAAATGCCAATACTGTGGGGAAGGAGGTACATTCCTCTCTATTACAAAGGATCATTATGAGGAATGCAGGCAGTTTCCTGTTACTTGTCCCAATAAATGTGTGTCTACTAATATGCCACGAGGTAGTCTCACTGCTCATATCAATGAGTGTCCATTAGAGCCAGTAGATTGTGTGTTTAGTTGGGCTGGTTGTAATGATAAGCCATTACGTAAAGATGTACATGTACACACTGCTGATACTAAACACATGACACTATTAGCTGTAGCTTGTGGACAATTGAAGAAAGAAAATGAGCAAATGAAAGAAGAAATGGAAGAAAAAAATGCAAAAAATAAACAAGAAATTGAGAAAATAGAAAAAGAAACGGAAGAAAAAAATGCAAGAATGAAACAAGAAATTGAGAAAATAAAGAAAGAAATGGAAGAAAGAAATAAACAAGAAATTGAGAAAATAAAAAAAGAAATTGAAGAAAAAAATGCAAAAGTGAGACAAGAAAATGAGACAATAAAGAAAGGCATGGAAGAAAAATGCACAAGAAAAAAAGAAGAAATGGAAGAAAAAATAAAAAATGAAAATGAAATGACAAAAGCACTTATACAGAAGCTAGAAAAAGATCATGCAGAACTAAAGGATTCTATTTGCCACGCCGTAGCTGACCATCCATTGCTACATGTACCAATTAAAATACAAAGAGGAAATAATGCGGTTCATTTCTATACTGGGGTTGGTGAGTTTGGAAAACATATGTCAGCTAAACTTAAGGGAGGAAATAAGGATCATGGAGAAGAAGATGTCTTTGTGTTACTAGCATTTCATGAAGGAAAATTTGAAAAATTCAGGCCAAAAATTCCGAGGATATTTGCAGAAGTTGAAGATAAAAAATTACCATTAATAAGAGACACTACAGCATTTTATAGACAATTACCTCATGACACTCTTAATGATATCAAAAAGTGCGATGATAAGGATACTCTGGAAGAAGGAGTACTGAAAATAAAATTAGGTAGAAGTCAAATATTTCCTTGTAGAATTATGTCTATTAAAATTTATACAGAGTGATAGTGTGCATACTTTAGCAGCTATGACTCAATCCTTCCCTCCTCATCTTCCTATATTTATTTATCCAGCTGAGTACTGACTTCTCCTTTCTCTTCCTTTGCTACTTCTACCATTAATGTTTTGTTACTGCCAACTCAAATTTAGGCTATCACATAATTAAGCATAGTTAATACTGCTGCATTGTGTTTAAATTAATTTCTTAATTTTTAATGTGTACATGTATTATAACAACTCAACAAAACTACAGTAAAACCTCTCTAACCCTGGTTAGTCTGGCTTCAAAAAATGAAAAAATATTTGAAAAACTTATCTAGAAGCTTCCTAAAATCTATCAAGATAAGGACATATCATTAAGAGACACTATGAACACCAAAGATACAAAGTATTACTTCATAACAGCATCAGTAATTTCAGCACATACATGTAGCTAGTTAAGTATAACTGTGCTGATGGTAGATGTACTATCTAGTCTACCAACAGTAGATCTATAATAAAATTAAATTAGGCACATACATGCATGTTTCTAATGCACATGCACCAGTAATCCAGCATACGAATGGTATGAGATCTAATCTGTCACAATTCACACAAAATAATAATGATTTTAACTTGTAGCATCAAGACTATACATAATAATTAAATTAGTCTAGGTTTGCCATGAGGCTGTGATTGAATCTAGTTTTTATGGCCTGAATCTACACTTCAACAAAATAATGTCAAAATAAATGCAATATTAACTGTCAGGCATGGCCTGATGCCTGTCGCAGGCTGTCAGATCATAAACCAGGCTGTTATCATGGAATTGCCAGAGCATGTAGAAATAGAGTGTCCAGTTTTTCTTAATATATTGACAGATCCTCATCAGGTCACATGCTGTGGAAAAAATTTCTGTGGGTCTTGTATTGAGAGAGTAAAAGCTAGTAATGGATTCTGTCCTATGTGTAAAGAGAAGGACTATCAATCATTTGTTGATAAGAAGTGTTCACGTATTATCAATGGATAGGAGGTCTACTGCAGTAATAAGGATAAAGGATGTCAATGGAAAGGAGAATTGAAGAATATGTCTACTCATCTTAATAAAGAGAAGAGAGAAGGAGAATGTCAATATGAAGAAGTAAAGTGTCGATATGTGAAATGCCGAGAGAGAAAGCAACGTGGATATGTTAAGTATCATGAAGATAGAGAATGTCCTCACCATCCATTTCATTGCCAATACTGCAGGAGTAAAGGTACATTCCTCTCTATTACAAAGGATCATTATGAGGAATGCAGGCGATATCCTGTTCCTTGTCCCAATAAATGTGTATCTACTAAAATGCCACGAGGTAGTCTCACTGCTCATATCAATGAGTGTCCATTAGAGCCAGTAGATTGTGTGTTTAGTTGGGCTGGTTGCAATGATAAGCCATTACGTAAAGATGTACATGTACACACTGCTGATACTAAACACATGACACTATTAGCTGTAGCTTGTGGACAACTGAAGAAAGAAAATGAACAAATAAAACAAGAAAATGAACAATTAAAAAGAGAAATGAGAGACAAAAATCAAAAGTTAAAGTCTGAAATTTTCAACATTCACAGTGCCATAGCTGATGATCCATATCCATTATTACCAGTTGATATTACCGAAGGAAGTGAAGCAGTTCATTTTTATACTGGTGCATGTGGTTGGCACATGTCAGCTAGAATGATGTCAAATATTTTAAATGAACAATGCTTCATATTATTTGCAATTCATGAAGGAAAATTTGATGAATTCTTACCTAAAGTACCTAACATATTTGGAAAGCTTACATACAAAGCTGTAGTGTCGCCCACAAGACTAGAAAGAGCTGTAAAAGTATTAACAGATGTTCCATTAACAGATGACACTGAAACTACTTATGAACAATTAGATGATGATACTCTTGATTTCATCAGCTGTGAGGATACCCTACCGCGGGGAGTAATTACAAGAAAACTTGATAGCCTATACCCGTATACAATTGAGTCTGTTACAATTTACACAAAGTGATTATTAGCTCTTATTTGTGTTACTTTAACTTACAAATTAACGGTTTAACAAAATTAAAATGTTTGTGAGAGTTTCTGGTAAATTTTGTAGCGACACGCGTCATTGAGAATGGACAAACAACAAAATGGTGAATTTTATTTTCTAGCATTCACTAACACAGTTATCATTACATGTAATCACCTGATACTGATGCTACAGTGTTTGGTATGTGAGGAGACCAGTTAGTGGAGTAAACTATACCAGTATGACCAGACAGTGTATTTAGACAAGTACCAGTAGCAGGATCCCACTGTGAAAAAAAGATGACAAGATCACAGAAAATGAGAATGATTTTGGGCAAATTTGAAAGCGGCTTATAAAAATACACACGCATGTGCATGTATACATGAAACTCAAAAATTTGTAACTAAAGGAACCTATGGATCATATGGACAATGAAAAATGTAAGGCACATTTTATTTTGTAACTTGTTCAAGCATAATGTTTTAAATGTTTTAAAGCTATATGTACATGTAGATCAATGCTACATTTAATCAACAGCAACTTATCGAATTAAAATATTCCAACCAAGGCTACTATAAAAGGAAGAAGAGGGAGGATGTATCTTACTAGTTTAATTGTCTTGTCCCAAGAGGAACTGATGAGGTGCTGCTCTCTCCTTAAGAGACTCCACTCAACACTGCTGACCTGAGGGAGGGAGGAAGGGAGAGAAATAACATACTAAACTATTAACAAAAGCATGCTGAATGTACATGTACATGTAATACAAGCCAGAGGACTCTTGTATTCATATGGAGGGTAATTTGGAGTGGGGTAATATTTAGTGTGACACATGCAAGTTTTTATTTGGCAAATTTGAGGTTGCATATCATTGAGCATGAGTATTGAGTACACAATGGTGGTAACAAAATTTTAGTTTAATCACACATATTACTATTATGATATTATCATTACTGTACATGATTCTCTGTCTCTCTAATGTACCTCTCCTAAATGTCCAGACATTACAGCAACAGGAACCTAAATAATTAATAATAATCAATAATTATTAGTTATACATGTAGAGGTATTGCTTGGTGGTGGAAAAAAAACTTAGCAATTTTATGCTAATTAGTGAAATATAAGTTGCATTATGGCTCTGGTAGGTGAAATTTATTTTTAAAAAATTTACAAGCAAAACAAAACCCATACCCTCAATCCCTATCTCTCTCCTTACATCTTGTGTGATGTTAAAAATGACAATATTTCCATCACCACTAGCAACAACGACCACTGACTCATCAATCTCACTCCACGTCACATTGTACAGCACGTCCTTCCATCCATACCTATAATCACGTGAGTATCACGTGATACGATAATCCTCCCATTACCTCCTAATCTCCTTATATCCAGTTGGTCCGTGTTCTATGATAATGAGGCCTCCTTTTCCCGATATCCCATAATTACTACCACCCACAAATCCCAACAGATTAGGAGAAAACGGAGAGAAGAGCACAGAATATCCGTCAATTGATGAAGTAGGGATTGTACTGAGAAGCCATTTTATCATCCACGTGTTTGTAGTATACGGATGTATACAGATTTCCGTATTCTTGAATCACGTGTAACAATGGTAAATTACAAGCTAGTGGGATATTTAAAGGTGTGCCTCTTAGTTTTATTTAATTTATTTTATTTATTGTAGGAGGGACACTCTCAGCCTTTGTTTGGGGTACAGTTCAATCCTTTCCTTCCTGAGAAAAGAATATTTGCCACAGTTGGAACCAACAGGGTGGGTGGGTTGTTGAATAATTGAGCTAACAACACCCACTATTAATTAATTAATTGCACTCCAATAGTTGATGTAGGATCGTTAGATCCAGGGGCCAATGGAAATAATGGTTGGGGAAATACATGTACAGTACATGTACATGGGACATACATGTAAATACATGTTTAGCACAGTACATGTACATGTATATTTTGTTTGGTATATAAGCTTTTGTGTGCAAATTTTGAAAAAGGAGGTTATAATGATCTTCATGTACATGTACATTGTTTATGTGTTTATTAATTGACTCTGTATTCATTCATTAGGTTACTGTCTATCAGTGTGTACCTGATAATCAGATAGTACCTATTCAGTGTTATACTGATGCTGACGTAAGTAATGGGTGTGGTCAATAGCAAAGGGGACTTTGTAACAGTAATTGTAATGTGTAGCCCATGGTTTTTTTTAAATGGCTCCAAAATCACCCAAAATTTTTATTACATTTTCTGATACATATTGATGTCCTTATGCTGTGTAGAAAGTTTGAGTTGATTCTGACAAATATTTTTTGAGTTATGGCCATTTTAAGAAATCAGCCAATTTTTGAAAAATACCATAGTCTATACCCCATTTTTTTTTTTTTAATAAAATTTTCTTTGAAATAGTAAGAGAGACACAGAGATAGACGTACAGACAAATTATAGTAATAAATTTATAATAATTAAATAAATAGATAATTTAGTTAGTAATTTATAACCCCATGGTTTTTTTTGCAAAAAATGGCTCCGAAATCACTCCAAATTTTTATTACATTTTCTGATACATATTGATGTCCTTATGCTGTGTAGAAAGTTTGAGTTGATTCCGACAAATATTTTTTGAGTTGTGGCCATTTTAAGAAATCGGCCAATTTTTGAATTTTTGAAAACTACACAAGGCTATAGCCCATGGTTTTTTTCCAAAAAATGGCTCCAAAATCATCCCAAGTTTTTATTACATTTTCTGATTCATATTTATGTTCTTATGCTGTGTAGAAAGTTTAACTGATTCCGACAAATATTTTTTGAGTTTTGGCTATTTTAAGAAATTGGTCAATTTTTGAAAAGTACCCAAGGCTATAGCCCATAAAATGGCTCCGAAATCACCCCCAATTTTTGATTACTTTTTCTGATACATATTGATGTACTTATGTTCATGTACTTTATGATCTTTATTTTTAGGCGGAAGAAAATTTCTATGCATGTACATGGAGCCTGAGCGACAGCGGAGAGGTGTTATTAGCAGTGGGCGGAGTCAAAGGAATAATTAGAATATTAAGGTAACATTATTATGATACATTTAAATTATATGTTTTATTTTTAGTACAGATACAATGCAGTGCATTATTGTAAGTAATTTGTTTGTTGTTTGTTTATAATATTTGTTTGTTGTTGTTTAGACATTTACAGGTCATGGTAATGCTGTGAATGAGTTACAGATTCATCCAAAAGATAATAACCTTTTTTAAAGGTATGAATACATGTTTATGTACATGTGAATTTGATACATTATGTGAATGGGGGAATGAACTTTATTTATGTACTGTACATGTACAGTGTAGCCTCTATATAATGGACACTTTGGTACAAGAAAGTGTCTCTGTTATACAGAGGTGTCATTTGTGTGGAGGTTATTTTATACAGTAAGGAATGTAATTGGTACACTAGGTGCTGTCTGTTAAATGGAGGTGTACACTATAGAGAATGAAAAGTGGATATACTGTATGTGCATTATATGCTTTACTTGTGTAAGGAAAAACTTTATATTGTTGTCTTTTTCACTCCTTCCTTCTCTCTCTCCCACAGATCATCTGAGGCTCTGGAATATAAGACAGCCATTTCTGTTACCATGTTTGGAGGCATGGATGGTCACAGAGACAAAGTCTTAAGTGCTGTATGTTAAACTTTACATGTACATGTAGATCTCATATTTAAACCAGGAGGAGGAGGAGGAGGAGGAGAGAGTCATAGGAACAGATCAAACAGCTAGCCTACCAAAAATAAGCAAACCAACAAGACCCTATTCCTCCATTGCACAGCATAGAACTGCTAACAATAAAACTGGAAAAGGAGCAAGCAATGGATCAAATGAGGGAGGAGGACAGAGAGTAAAAGAAGATGGCGGGATGCTTACTTTAATACAAGACCATGGAGATAGAAAGGGAAGAGAAGAGAGAAGCCATACTGCGGATCTGAGATCAGCATCATCAAGAGCAGCTTCTAAATCATTCTGGAACATGAGTATGTTGCATGAGAGGGAAAAAGGCACTGATATTCAGAGTGAAAGGACCCCTCCAACATCACCTGATAAAACAACAAGATACAAGAATCGTGCACAATCTCTACCAATGGAAGTTCCCCTGGTACCACATTCACTGGAATCACGTCCCGTTATACTGGGTACTTGTACTTGCATATCACCATCAAAAGGTGAAGAACCAAGAATACGAGTTCATAGTATGGAGACTAGGCCACACCCTAAATTAAATGGTCTGTATGGTTTGCCTAAAGGACACAGACGCTGAGCAGCTACTTTGAATGCAATAAGGAAAACCAGCTCTTTTGAGAAATAACTTATAATAAAAAGCTACAAAAATACGAACACCCTAAAACTATTCATTAATTCCCCTCATATTATTATTAAAATATTATTATTATTATTATTATTATTATTATTATTATTATTATTATTATTATTATTATTATTATTATTATTATTATTGTTTGTAATTCAAATTCTACTTTTGTATTACAAAAGGCTCACCCAAATTTAATTAAAATAAAGTTCAATTTTAAAATCTTTTAAAAAATGATATTCAATCAGTGAAGTTTAATACATCACACACACACAATATCTTAAAGCAACTTATTTTTAAGTAGACAAATATTTGCAATTTGGTATTTAGCGAGTACTGATTATTGTAATTTTGCTCTTTTTTTAAATTGATAACAATAAATGCATGTACTAATTTTTGCAATTTTAAAGAAAAATTAGTACTAGCAAATAATAGTGGCTATAAGGTAGAACCAATTTGCAATCAAATGCATTATATCTGAAAGTGCCTGTAAAACACAAACGTAAGATATTGCAGTGTATAGTGGCTTATATAAAATATACAGGAACATGATAGCATAAAAGGTTATGATGAATATA
Source organism: Amphimedon queenslandica (assembly GCF_000090795.2). Classification (NCBI taxonomy): domain Eukaryota; kingdom Metazoa; phylum Porifera; class Demospongiae; order Haplosclerida; family Niphatidae; genus Amphimedon; species Amphimedon queenslandica. The sequence goes on along the minus strand of NW_003546446.1, from coordinate 24,457 downwards.
CATACATACATGTACATAACACAAAATTATATAAAAATAGACACACTCACACTGTACAGAAATTATGTAATGTCATGAAATAGGAGGAGGAGGAGTTACGAATGATGGAGTGTATAGTTTAATTGTTTTGTCCCAAGAGCAATCAGCAATCTGTAATGAGAGGAGGGAGAGAGAGAGAGAGGGAGGGAGGGAGAGGAGTAAAACATGTCATAGTGAATAATAAAAAAATTTAATTAAAAATTAAGTGATGCAATTTTTTTGTCAACGTAAAATGTTTGTTGAGGACTGCAGCAACATCAGTATAATCATAAATGAATTCTCAGCAATTTTGAATAATGAATACAAGTATACATTACATCAGAATAGACACACCCAAAAACACCCACACACAAACTGACACACCCATCAATTATTGGGTACAGTGTTTGGTAGTCAAGGAAACAATATTAGGAACATGAATTATGGTATTTTATTGCAACTTTCTACATAAAATACAAACATTTATATGTAATAAAGGAGATATCCTGTGGAGTCTTTGGACAAATTTTTATGCAACTTTAAAAATTCATAAAAAATCCAAATTTGATCAAAATCAGTTCAAACTTGCTACGCAGCATAAAAACATGTATATGTAACCATAATTGACAAAAGGTACCTTATGGCGGGTAGTAAAATTTGTTTTTGAAGCAATAAAAATCCAACTTCCTGAGATTCATTTGTCATGAAATTACCCCAAAGGATGCAAAAAGTTATTATGTAACTTCTACAAACAGTAATTGTCTAACAGAGCACTCACAGGTTGATATTTTTCAATATATTGATGAATTTTAAAATCCGCCATAAGGTACCTTTTGTTAATTATGGTCACATATGTATCAGGAAAAATCATAAAAATGAAGAATTCTTTTTTTGTCATTTTTGAAAAAATTTGGCCAACGACCCTGTACTATAGTACAGGGACTTTAACCCAGTTTTGGAGAAAATTTAAAAATTCATAAAAAATCCAATTTTGATCAGAATCAGCTCAAACTTGCTACGCAGCATAAAAACATGTATATGTATCAGGAAAAATTATAAAAAAGAAGATTTTGCATCGAGTCATTTTTGGCAAAATCTGGCCAATGACCCTGTACTATAGTACAGGAACTTTGACCCGATTTTTGAGCAACTTAAAAAATTCGTGAAAAATCTAATTTTGATTGGAATTAGCCAAACTTGCTACACAACATAAGAACATGTATATGCATCAGAAAAAATTATAAAAATGGAGATGTTTCATCTAGTCATTTTTGGCAAGATTTGGCCAATGACCCTGTACTATATACAGGGACTCTAACCCAATTTTGGAGCAAATTTAAAGGGACACATTCACGGAAGCACATCATCTTGAAAAACTGGCCCGTTTTTCAAGATGACATCATTAATGATGACGTGTAGTGTTGATAACTATTCATAACGTACGGTCGCGTCCCTAAAAATTAAGGCAAAATGGCTACTCGAGTGGCTACTTGTAAATATTCCTGGTGTTTCTTCACTAAAAAGAGTATCTTGGGGTAGCAAAAGAGCTGATTCTGGTCAAGAGAAGTGTACTACAGATGCCTATTCCTGGTTCTACGCCTGATTGCTCTGTCTCTACTCTCTACACGTGTCTAAACACGTGTCATAACTATTAATTAATGATGTGTTGCACGCCCAATTTAATGTTTACTTCCTCTACAGTAACGTGTGCATCTATTTCCGTGAACATGTCCCTTAAAAAATTCATAATAAATCCAATTTTGATTGGAATCAGCTCAAACTTTCTACATAACATAAGAGCATGCATATGTATAAGAAAAAAATTATAAAAATAAAAAATCCTCTCCTTTTCATTTTTGGCAAAATTTGGCCAATGACTCTATACTATAGTACAGGGACTTTGGCTCAATTTTGGAGCAGTTTAAAAAATTTATAAAAAAATCTAAAATTGATCAAAATCAGCTCAAACTTTCTATACATAACACAAAAACATGTATATGTATATAAAAAAAATATAAAAATAAAGAATTCTTTCCCTGTAATTTTTGAAAGCATATTGGCCAATGAACCTGTACTGTACAGGGACTTTGGCCTTATTTTTGAGTAACTTTAAAAATTCATAAAAGTCTAACTTTAATTGGAATTAGTTCCAATACATAAATATAGACAGGGGTGGAGGTGAGAAGGAGTGAGAAGACTTACCAGTCCTTTCTGGTGAACACTGAAATCAACAGAATAAGTGAACTCATTATGATGGGAGATTGTCTGTATGAGAGGATGCAATGGATTAGCTGTATCCCATAGTCTATTGAAAGACAGAAGAACACTGTAATTATTACATATACATCTTATATGGTGTTTTTTGTTTTGGAGAATAGCAAATTTCTTTTATTTTGAGTCTTGACCATATTAAATAAATTAATTTTAGCACTTTTTAAATTCTTAAACTTAAAAAATACACAACATTTGTTAACCTCCATATCAGATGAATTAATACAATATTAATACAATATTAATAATAATAATGTCCTATTAATACAATAAGTGTTAATATACCTGACAGTGAAGTCATAGGAACATGATGCTAGGTAACTCGGAGTGTGGATCAAATTTGATTTGTCTAACTGATTGTGAGTGACCAGTCATTAGCAATAATGGCACAGTAAACTGTTTTATATCCCACAATCTAATAATAATAAAGCAACAACAATAATAATAAATAATAGTAATAATAATTTTTGATCAATAATTATATACAATATAGCAGGAAATTTTGGAGGGAGTTAATTTGGCGAATTACTAAATTTTGGTGATTGGAAAATTTTAATTTGGAAAATTTGTGGTCATGTGCCATTAAACATGCGCATAATGGCTCAAAATGGCAGATTCTTATTTTGGCAAATGGCTATCAAAATGCCAAATTTGCCAAATCAAATTCTCTCCAAAATCTCCTGCTATATGGTACTGCAAAATCAATACTGGTACTTACTTTATTGTGTTGTCTGTACCACCTGAGCATAACAAATTCTAAAACAAAAGGTTTTTAGTTAAATTGTGAATATTTCTTTGAATGCTTATAAATTCAGGTTTTGTGATTGGAATCAACTCAATAAAGCAAGCTATCAAAAGCATCAAAAATTTAAAAAAATTTAAAAAAATAAATAAGCAAATTTGGACTGGGCACTTGATTCATCTGATGCTGATGGATATGTAGTCAATGTCACTAGTGACACAGACACTGTGCAGACAGTACAGGTGACGTGGAGGGAAGTAGTATGGCAAAGAATTGAGCTGATTCCAACAATAATTATAGTGCTAATAAACAATCAATTATTAATAGTTACTTGTTCATATTTATTCCAGCTGCAAGAGAGCACCTCATTCCCTCCATCATTAACAGTACCAGTGTTCAGTGATTGATAGATATCCCATAACCTCAATGTACCATCACCTTAAAAAATAAAAATAAATACTAAGTAATAGAATATACATGTACATGTAATTATACATATTATACATGCAATAGGGTAGAGCAATGTGGTACTGGTATACATGTAGTATAATAGAGTATAACAAAAACAGATTGGTTAATGGTAATATATAAAATAGGAGATATGTCAATTATTAAAAGAGAATGCTGTTTATACTGACTGCTATTTTGTATAGTAAAGATATCAAACATCAATGGGTGTGTGATTATGAACTTAAATCACAAGCTACTGGTCATAGTAGAGTAATAAAAATGTTACTCATATATGATAGAAATGAGACATTGTCTACACTGGTGTATGTAACAATAATAAGGAGATATCAAATAACAATGGGTGTGTCAGGACTCAGTATAATGAGGTATAGACTAGTAGGGTAAATGAATTTATTTTAATATCAATGAGTAACATTATACAATAGCTGTTACCATTGGATACAGTAACTGTACACAAGATCAAGGGAGTGGCTGGTAGCAATGGCTCAATTCAGTAAAGAACTTTCTTTCGTTAAAGAAGTGCCCGAGAATATGGAAATAGATTGTCCAATTTGTCTTAATATTTTGACAGATCCTCATATTGTGAGCTGCTGTGGACATAATTTCTGTGGGTCTTGTATTGAGAGAATAAAAGCTAGTAATGGATCCTGTCCTATGTGTAAAGAGAAGGACTACCTATCATTTGTCGATAAGAAGTGTTCACGTAGGATCAATGGATTGGAGGTCTACTGTAGTAATAAGGAGAAAGGATGTCAGTGGAAAGGAGAATTGAAGAATATGTCTACTCATCGTAATAAAGAGAAAATAGAAGGAGAATGTCAATATGAAGAAGTAAAGTGTCGATATGAGAAATGTTTAGAGAGAAAGCAACGTAGATATCTTAAGGATCATGAAGATAGAGAATGTGATCAACGTCCATTTCAGTGTCAATACCGTGGAGAAGAAGGTACATTCCTCTCTATTACAAAGGATCATTATGAGGAATGCAGGCAGTATCCTGTTACTTGTCCTAATAAATGTGTGTCTACTAATATGCCACGAGGTAGTCTCACTGCTCATATCAATGAGTGTCCATTAGAGCCAGTAGATTGTGCGTTTAGTTGGGCTGGTTGTAATGATAAGCCATTACGTAAAGATGTACATGTACACACTGCTGATACTAAACACATGACACTATTAGCTATAACTTGTGGACAATTGAAGAAAGAAAATGAGCAAATGAAAGAAGAAATGGAAGAAAAAAATGCAAAAAATAAACAAGAAATTGAGAAAATAGAAAAAGAAACGGAAGAAAAAAAATGCAAGAATGAAACAAGAGATTGAGAAAATAAAGAAAGAAATGGAAGAAAAAAATAAACAAGAAATTGAGAAAATAAAAAAAGAAATTGAAGAAAAAAATGTAAAAGTGAAACAAGAAAATGAGACAATAAAGAAAGGCATGGAAGAAAAATGCACAAGAAAAAAAGAAGAAATGGAAGAAAAATTAAAAAATGAAAATGAAATGACAAAAGCACTTATACAGAAGCTAGAAAAAGATCATGCAGAACTAAAGGATTCTATTTGCCACGCCGTAGCTGACCATCCATTGCTACCAATTAAAATAGAAAGAGGAAAAAATGCAGTTCATTTCTATACTGGAGTTGGTCAGTTTGGAAAACATATGTCAGCTAAACTTAAGGGAGGAAATAAGGATCATGGAGAAGAAGATGTCTTTGTGTTACTAGCATTTCATGAAGGAAAATTTGAGAAATTCAGGCCAAAACTTCCAAGGATATTTGCAGAAGTTGAAGATAAAAAAATTACCA
>NW_003546446.1:17721-19140 GCF_000090795.2 Amphimedon queenslandica | reverse complement strand
CTTATCTAGAAGCTTCCTAAAATCTATCAAGATAAGGACATATCATTAAGAAACACTATGAACACCAAAGATACAAAGTATTACTTCATAACAGCATCAGTAATTTCAGCACATACATGTAGCTAGTTAAGTATAACTGTGCTGATGGTAGATGTACTATCTAGTCTACCAACAGTAGATCTATAATTAGGCACATACATGCACATTTCTAATGCACATGCACCAGCAATCCAGCATACGAATGGTATGAGATCTAATCTGTCACAATTCACACAAATAATAATGATTTTAACTTGTAGCATCAAGACTATACATAATAATTAAATTAGTCTAGGTTTGCCATTAGGCTACGATTGAATCTAATTTTTATGGCCTGAATCTACACTTCAACAAAATAATGTCAAAATAATGCAATATTAACTGTCAGGTGTGGCCTGCAGGCTGCCACGCCTGTCACAGGCTGTCAGATCATAGACCACTAAGACCTAGAGATGGGCGAATCCAGAAATTTGCATTCGATTCCAATTCTGAATACTTTTGAGACAGGAATCGAATACCGATTCCGAATACTACATATGCGCATGCGCAAAGCCATGTGGTATCAATTAGAGCAATAAAAATGCAATAATAATGAATAATTAAGGTATTAACTACTGATTTATGAACTATTATTAATATTAAAAAATGTGGTTGGGTGTGGCTTAATTCGGAATCATTTCAAATGATTCCCACTTCTCTTTCGATACGAGTATGATTTCATTCGGAATCGAAGGATCGAATACTCCGGACTCGGAATCGCCCATCACTACTAAGACCAGGCTGTCATCATGGCTCAGTTCAGTAAAGATGAGGTTTCTTTTCTTAAAGAATATACCTGCATCATCTTGTGATCTAAAACATGATACTCAATATTTTGATAATGTTTGTCAGAACAGTTACATGAAGTTACATACAAGTACATTGTCACAATTTCAGTCACGTCACTCGGATGGTAGATTAGTCATATGGATGGGTCACCTTTACTGTATATAACAGATCAAACAACTCATTCTATACCCTTTACACAATGAGCTGTCAGCATTATCTACAGTAACCAACTAACCATGATACTATGGCTCAATTCAGTAAAGAAGAGCATTCTTTTCTTAAAGAATTGCTCGAGCATGTAGAGATTGTAACAGACGCTCCTAGCTATCTGTTCACCAAACTTATTTCTTAATCAACACGAAACTCAACTGAGCTCAAAAACCAACTAACAAAACTAACTCACAACTAACACACAACTAACACACAACTAACACACAACACACTTATATAGATCTTATAAATGTCCAGAAGGTTCTATAACATACAAGAATACTTTACATGATTGTTCTAGAATATACTTGAATAAACACATAATATATAATTACAATAGTA
>NW_003546446.1:11507-15144 GCF_000090795.2 Amphimedon queenslandica | reverse complement strand
TCTTAAATGGTTCTCCTATTATGGGTAAAGGTATCATTGGAGCCTTCCTCTTGTGATTTGCATGTAGCTGGCAATCTTTACAAGCTTCACAATAGAGTCTCACATCTTTAAATAAAGTAGGCCAATAGAACCTCCTTAATATCCTTTGGGTTGTCTTGTCTCTACCCAGATGTCCTGAAAATGGTAAATCATGTGCTAACCTGATGACTTTATTCCGATACTGTGCTGGTAGAACAATCTGTTCATATGTGGTACTTGGTGAGTCCTTGGGTCTCCACGTACGACAAATTACTCCTTCCTTCCGAACTATACGTGATGGATCCTCCTTCTTTATCCATGACTGAATCTCGCAATCTTTCTCCTGGTCCATTATCAGTTGTTTAGTCTGATTGGTACTTTCTATTCTGTTTCTCTTCTGATTTTGTCTTCTCTTCTCTCCTCTAGTCTGATATATCTTCGTCCGAGTTGTAGGTTGAAATAGCTCCTCCTCAAATGGAAACTGTACTCCTAGATCTTCATCTTCCAGTATTGTCTCCTCCAGTTCACTCTCTTCTCTTGTCTCTTGCTCCATGGCTTCACTTTGCTCCTCTGATCTTTCGGGTAATGGCTGATGCTCTTCTGAACGCTGCTCCGTATCAACTTGAATCTGTCTTCTCTTCTGAGCTCTTGTCATCACTGCTAATGCTGATTCATCTTCTGACTCTTTAATCCCTCCAATATCAATCTGATGCTCTTTAGCCAGTTGTTTCAGTAGCTCTATCTGTTCTGATTTTGGTAATCGCTTTGCCATATGTTTGTGTAGTGGTACATCCCTTCCCAACAGCACATCTTCTGCTAGTCCTTGTACTACTGCTGCTTTCACCTGGTAATCCTCTCCATCAAATGTTATCCGAACTGATGCTAGTGGATACTCCCCATAAGTTCCATTCCCAAAAGTAACTCCAATCGTCTCCTTCTCTATGTCTTTCAATGCTACAAACTTCCTATCAACCACAGTCCTTGATGCTCCGCTGTCTATCTGAATTCGCTTCACATTGTGTCCATTGATCTTTCCTTCTCCATGCCAAATGACTTCCTCTGCATTCTCTTTGGCTCGTAGAGTTTTCTCCGTACATTTTCTTGCTATATGCCCCTTGCGATTACACTTGTAACAGGTAATCTCTGAAGGTGACTTTCTCTCCTTCTTGTTTCCAGTAGATCCTTCAGTCTTCCTTGGGAACTCCTTTGACCGACCATGATCCTGCTTTGGTCTATTCCTCTGTGGTAAACAACTATGAGCTGTATTATAAGATTCAATAAGCTCTCCAACTTTCTCTGGTGTCTCTGGGTTCTGAGAAGTTACCCAGATTCTCATCTCTTGTGGTAACCCATTTAAAAGCTGCTCTACTGCAATCTTGTTAACTACCTGTTCCATTCCATTCTCTGGTACTAACCATCTTTTCACCAGTTTGACTCCTCTAGCTATCCAATCAGTTGGGTCTTGATCTCTTGTCCAAACATGACTCCTGAACTTTCTTCTACATCTCTCTGTGTTGATGTTATAATGCTCCAAAATAGCTTTCTTGACTCCATCATAATCAGTAGTAGTTCCCAGATCAGTACAAACAGTTCTAACCTTGCCACTTAGTAACGGTGTCAGACGTAGAATCCAATTTGTCTGATTCACCCCTTGTATCTTCATAATACCTTCGAATGCTTCAATGAAGTCTTGGATATCCTCTGTTTCTTGATATGGTGATATTTTTAAATGAGGACTATTCCCTTCTCTTTCTGCTAGAACTCCTTTCATAATCTCTATCTGCTGCATATGCTGTTCCTGCATGGCCTGTATCTCTTCATAATGTCTCTCTCTTTGTCGCTCCTCTTCTCGACGACGTTCTTCAGCTTGCTCCTCTCGCTGTCGCTCCTCTTCTCGACGACGTTCTTCAGCTTGTCTCTGGGCCTCCTCTCTTCTTCGCTCCTCTTCCTGATGACGTTCTTCAGCTTGTCTCTGGGCCTCCTCCCAACGACGTTGCTGCTCCTCCTGAAGCTTTGCTAAACTTGCCAAAGCTGCCGCTAATTGCTCCATCGGATCACTAACTCCTGTAATAAGACTTTCTTCCACTTCAGTACAGTCTTCCGTATCAACTGAAGTATAACTCTCTCTGAAAATATGCAATCCTCGCAACTGTCCTCTGTAGTCATGTCTTGGTAAGTCCCGTAGAGAATACCGCCCTTGATTCTCTCGACTGTTATCCGACATAAACAGTCACACCAGACACTATAAACTTTAGTCTCTCTCTCTTGCCGAGATACAATAGTGGGTCTTTCCTCTACAACCGTTTGAGAACTATCCCACCGCTGCCACCAAAAAATGTAACAGACGCTCCTAGCTATCTGTTCACCAAACTTATTTCTTAATCAACACGAAACTCAACTGAGCTCAAAAACCAACTAACAAAACTAACTCACAACTAACACACAACTAACACACAACACACTTATATAGATCTTATAAATGTCCAGAAGGTTCTATAACATACAAGAATACTTTACATGATTGTTCTAGAATATACTTGAATAAACACATAATATATAATTACAATAGTACACAGAGAGTTCCGGATCCATTTAGAAACAACTTCTTACAGAGATAGAGTGTCCAGTTTGTCTTAATATCTTGACAGATCCTCATCTGGTGAACTGCTGTGGACATAATTTCTGTGGGTCTTGTATTGAGAGAGTAAAAGCTAGTAATGGATCCTGTCCTATGTGTAAAGAGAAGGAATATCAATCATTCATAAGAAGTGTTCAGGTCTATTGCAGCAAAAAGGAGAAATGATGTGAATGGAAAGGACAATTGAAGAATATGTCTACTCATCTTAATAAAGAGAAGAGAGAAGGAGAATGTCAATATGAAGAAGTAGAGTGTCAATATGAAGAAGTAGAGTGTCAATCAGACATTGCACATCTGCTTAATAGTTCATTTACTTGTATTTACTTCTATTTTTAAAATAAAGTTCTTGTATTTACTTGTACTAATGTCAAAAATATTCTCTATTTTAGAAAACTTAATTCATGTATTTTACTTAAAAATTCATCTACTATCATGTATTGAAATGAAGAAGGGAGGACAAAAAAACACTTAATAGTTATTATAAAATGCACTCACAGTACAGTAAATGAGTATTGTTAAGTATTATTTAAGAAAAATGAGTTTTTCCAGTTTTGAAAAACTGCTACTGTCAGATTACTGCTAGAAGTGGATGGAAGAGAGATTCAATAGATGATGTCCTTGAGCATATGTGTTACTTGGTCACACATAATTCAATTAAGGTGTGGCTTAAGTAAATACATGATTTTATTCTTCTACTTACAAAACAGGATCATGTATATACTTGTATTTATTTTATCATAAAAAATCGTGTAAATATTCGTATATCGTCTATAGATGTGCAATGTCTGGTGTCAATATAATAATTGTCAAGAAAGAAATCAATGTAGATATCTTAAGTATCATGAAGAAAAAGTATGTGATCAACATCCATTTCAATGCCAATACTGTAGGGAAGAAGGTACATTCCTCTCTATTACAAAGGATCATTATGAGGAATGCAGGCAGTATCCTGTTACTTGTCCCAATAAATGTGTGTCTACT
>NW_003546446.1:8457-10489 GCF_000090795.2 Amphimedon queenslandica | reverse complement strand
TGTGTCAGCTAGAATTTTAATGATAAAACACCATCGTCCATTCTATGATGCAATTGTGGTGCCTGCATTTCATAAAGAAAATCTAAACAGAGAGTTTCTAAAATACTTACAAAGTTTTGTGATAACAATATTCCATGAATAAAAGACACTGAAGCTACTTACAAAGAACTACCTCACAATATTCTTGATAGGGCCAGCTTGAGAAGTAATTAAAATTGATATTTTACTATTAATATTAACTCTATTCCTTCTGTCATCTCTATTTATGCTCATTTATGTTATTAGACATTATGCCTACAAATATAATGTAATAAGTACATGTATACATGTATATGCAGACAAAAATGATGATTTGATTGCTTATCATAACAGTCACATGTACATAGAGTTGATACAAACAAGTCACATTATAAATACTTTGTCCTTATATGGTCCTTGATATCATAATAATGGCTCAGTTCAGTAAAGAAGAGCTTTCTTTTGTTGAAGATCTTCCTAAGCATGTGGAGATAGAGTGTCCAGTTTGTCTTAATGTCTTGACAGATCCTTATATCGTAAGCTGTTGTGGATATAATTTCTGTGGGTCTTGTTTTGAGATAGTGAAAGCTAGTATTAATGGATCCTGTCCTATGTGTAAAGAGAAGGAATATCAAGCAATACCTGATAAGAAGTGTTCACGTATTATCAATGGATTGGAGGTCTACTGCAGTAATAAGGAGAAAGGATGTCAATGGAAAGGAGAATTGAAGAATATTTCTACTCATCGTAATAAAGAGAAGAGAGAAGGAGAATGTCAATATGAAGAAGTAAAGTGTCGATATAAGAAATGTAGAGAGAGAAAGCAACGTAGATATCTTAAGGATCATGAAGATAATAAATGCCTTCAACGTCCATTCGAATGCCAATACTGCAAAATAAAACATACATTCGTCTCTATTACAGAGTATCATTACGATCGATGCAGGCAGTATCCTGTTACTTGTCCTAAAAAATGTTCATCTACTACCATGCCACGATATAAAATCACTGAAAACATTCATATCAATGAGTGTCCATTAGAGCCAGTAGATTGTGTGTTTAGTTGGGCTGGTTGTAATGATAAGCCATTACGTAAAGATGTACATGTACACACTGCTGATACTAAACACATGACACTATTAGCTGTAGCTTGTGGACAATTGAAGAAAGAAAATGAGGAAATGAAAAAAGAAATTAGAGAGAATAATGACAAAATAAAAGAAGCAAAAAAAGAAATAGAAAAATTAAGGAACATTCCAACAGCTTCATTACTACCAATTGATGTTACAGTAGGAGGTGAAGCAGTTCATTTTTATACTGGTGCATGTGGTCAACACATGTCAGCTAGACTAATGTTAGGTTATAATGAATTGCTTGAATATTCCTTCATATTATTTGCATTTCATGAAGGTCAATTTGATGAATATTTACCAAAATCACTGAAGATATTTGGAAAGCTTACGTACAAAGCTATAACATGGCCCACCAATAGAGAAAGAGATGTAAAAGTAGACACAGATGTTCCATTGCTAGGAGACACTGAATCTACCTATCAGCCATTACCTCATGATATTCTTAATGGCATTATCAGCTGTGAGGGTACTCTACCACAAGGAGTAATTAAAATAGAATTAGCAAGACATATGACATTTATGATTGATACTGCTACGATTTATACTTAGTAATTTTATTATTTTTAACAAATTTAGTTTCACATGCATTATTAAAATGCTTGTGGGATGCTTCTTTTTGAAAGTTGACAAAAATGTATATTGGCGATTTTGGATCGTTTAGCATGCAAAATAGTGGATTACAGTAGTGATTTCCCTAAAACTTTTGACCAACCATGATCAGGGTTGAGAAAAAATCAGATTTTTTTCAAAAAATTAAAAAATCGGATTTTTTTGATTTAAATCAGATTTTTAGATTTAAATCAGATTTTTTTAATCACTAATAACTTAATTGAATGTTAATAATAAAAGAGGAATAAATTATGTAAAGTAATGTTCATTGT
>NW_003546446.1:3780-7620 GCF_000090795.2 Amphimedon queenslandica | reverse complement strand
ATTATAAAAATAAAGAATTCCTTCCCTGTCATTTTTGAAAACATATTGGCCAATGAACCTGTACTGTACAGGGACTTTGGCTTTATTTTTGAGTAACTTTAAAAATTCATAAAAATCTAATTTTTAAATATAGACAGGGGTGGAGGTGAGAAGGAGTGAGAAGACTTACAAGTCCTTTCTGGTAAACACTGAAATCAACAGAATACGTGAACTCATTATGATGGGAGATAGTTTGTATGAGAGGATGCAATGGATTAGCTGTATCCCACAGTCTATTGAAAGACAGAAGAACACTGTAATTATTACATATACATCCTATATGGTGGTTTTTTGGAGAATAGCAAATTTCCTTTATTTTGAGTCTTGACCATATTAAATAAATTAATTTTAGCACTTTTTTTTGTTTTAAAACTTAAAAAATAAACAATATTTATTATCCTCAACATCAAATTAAAACAATATACAATATAATATTAATAACAAAATGTCCTATTAATACAATAAGTGTTCATATACCTGACAGTGAAGTCATAGGAACATGATGCTAGGTAGCTCGGAGTGTGTGGATCAAACTTGATTTGTCTAACTGATTGTGAGTGACCAGTCATTATCAATAATGGCACAGTAAACTGTCTTATATCCCACAATCTAATAATAATAAAGAAATAATAAATAATAAAAAAATAATAATGAATAATAAACAGGAGTCCATGATGAGTAGAAGTCTACTTCTACTCACATGGACTCCTGTAATAAATAATAAAATAAATTGTGTTAGGCTAAAAGATTTTACAGCAAGAAAAGTGCAATTTTCAATTTAAATATTCTGTGTAATGAATACTTACTTTATTGTGTTGTCTGTACCAGCTGAGCATAGCAAATTCTAAAACAAAAAAGGTCTTCAGTTAAATTGTGAATGCTTCTTTGAATACTTATAAATTCAAGAATTTGTGATTGGAATCAATTAAATTTTTTAAAATTGAACAAGATATTAATATGCATTAAGAAAAGAATTAAATAGCAATTTTGGTAAAGAATTGAGCTAATTCCAACAATAATTATAGTGCTATTAGAATAAACAATCAATTATTATTGTTACTTGTTCATATTTATTCCAGCTGCAAGAGAGTACCTCATTCCCTCCATCATTAACAGTACCAGTGCTCAGTGATTGAGAGACATCCCATAACCTCAATGTACCATCACCTTAAGAATAAATAATAGTTAATAAAATAATAAGCAATAGAATATACATGTAATTATACATGAAGTGGGGTAGTGCAACGAACTATTGGTGTACATCTATATAAGAGTACAATAATGACAGGATGATTAATGGTATGTATTATAATAAGACTGACTGGTGACATGCCAAATATTAAAAAAAACTGCTTACTGCTATTTTGTACACGACAAGATATTAAACACTTAATTATTAATTTAAATTGCAAGCTACTAGTAGAGCATTAAAATAAGATACTGCACACACTGGTGTGTGTAGCAATGAAGAAATGATTAACAATAATGAGGAGATATCAAATAACAATGGGTGTGTCAGGCCTCAGTATAATTATAGACTAGTAGGGTAAATGAATATGTTTAATATCAATAAGTAACATTATACACTAACTGTTACCATTGGATACAGTAACTGTACACAAGATCAAGGGAGTGGCTGGTAGCAATGGCTCAGTTTAGTAAAGAAGAGCTTTCCTTTGTTGAGGAGCTTCCTAATGATCTAAAGTGTCCAGTTTGTCTTAATATCTTGACAGATCCTCATCTGGTGAGCTGCTGTGGACATAATTTCTGTGGGTCTTGTATTGAGAGAGTAAAAGCTAGTAACGGATCCTGTCCTATGTGTAAAGAGGAGGAATATCAATCATTTGTCGATAAGAAGTGTTTACGTATTATCAATGGATTGGAAGTCTACTGCAGTAATAAGGAGAAAGGATGTCAATGGAAAGGAGAATTGAAGAATATGTCTACTCATCTTAATAAAGAGAAGAGAGAAGGAGAATGTCAATATGAAGAAGCAAAGTGTCGATATGAGAAATGTCAAGAGAGAAAGCAACGTAGATATCTTAAGGATCATGAAGATAAAGAATGTCCTCAACGTCTATTTCAATGCCAATACTGTGGGGAAGAAGGTACGTTCCTCTCTATTACAAAGGATCATTATGAGGAATGCAGGCAGTATCCTGTTACTTGTCCCAATAAATGTTCGTCTACTAATATGCCACGAGGTAGTCTCACTGCTCATATCAATGAGTGTCCATTAGAGCCAGTAGATTGTGTGTTTAGTTGGGCTGGTTGTAATGATAAGCCATTACGTAAAGATGTACATGTACACACTGCTGATACTAAACACATGACACTATTAGCTGTAGCCTGTGGACAATTGAAGAAAGAAAATGAGGAAATGAAGAAAGAAAATGAGGAAATGAAAAAAGAAATTAGAGAGAATAATGACAAAATAAAAAAAGAAATGAGACAAATTCGCTATGCCATACCTGATTATCCATTGTTACCAATAAAAATTGCAAGAAAAAATGAACCAGTTCACTTTTATACTGGGGTTGGTGAGCATGGAGTACACATGTCAGCTATAGTGAAGGGAGGGAACAAGAAGTTTACTACTGAAGATGTTTTCCTGTTACTTGCATTTCATGAAGGAAAATTTGAAAAATACGAACCAAAAATTCCCAAGATAATTGCAGATGATGGATTTGCTAAGATACCATTAATGGAAGACGTTAAAGCTCCTTACAAATACTTACCTCATGATATTCTTAAGAACATCAGTGACTGTGACGATAATACTGATCTAGAAGAAGGGGTAATTAAAATAAAAGTAGGCACATTTTCCAGGGGTCCTAATCCTGCCGGCATTCGATTTCAGCGTGTTACAATTAAAATTTCTTTTGAATTGTAGTTTGCATATACAGTTTACATTATTTGCTGTTTTAAATTAATTAATTAATATTTACTTAAGATAGGGGAGTGACTAGCAAGTTTCTCCTGCATATAACCTCTCTCTTATACCAATGGGTTTTTTAATATGAAGAAGTAAGGTCTCGATATAGTATATGTTGAGAGAAAAAGCAAAATAGATATCGTAAGTATCATGAAGATAAAGAATGTCCTAAACGTCCATTTCAATGCCAATACTGCAGGAGTAAAGGTACGTTCCTCTCTATTACAAAGGATCATTATGAGGAATGCAGGCAGTATCCTGTTACTTGTCCCAATAAATGTGTGTCTACTAAAATGCCACAAGGTAGTCTCACTGCTCATATCAATGAGTGTCCATTAGAGCCAGTAGATTGTGTGTTTAGTTGGGCTGGTTGTAATGATAAGCCATTACGTAAAGATGTACATGTACACACTGCTGATACTAAACACAGAAAGAGAATGAACAAATGAAAGAAGTGGAAAAACAAAAAAGATAGTGAGAAAAGGAAAGAAGACATGAAAATAGAAAATGATAAGTTAAAGCATGAAATTGTTGATACATGCAATGCTAATAGGATCTCCATTGCTACCCATTGATATTGAAATAGGAAACGCAGTTCATTTTTATACAAGAGTATGTGGTTGGCATATGTCAGCTACACTTAAGTATAATAAAAGGCTATGGTTAATAGAGGTAATGCAACTTCGATTCATGCATATTTCTTCATACTACTTGCATTTCATGGAGGAAAATTCAAACCAAAACTTCATAAAATATTTGCGAAGTATCAAGGTAAAGATATTCCATTGACAGTAGATACTGAAGCTACTTATCAACAGTTACCTACTGATATTCTTGATGGCATTGAGTGGAGAGGTAATGATGCT
>NW_003546446.1:0-3342 GCF_000090795.2 Amphimedon queenslandica | reverse complement strand
ATTAGTAATTGTTTATATAAGTACATGCTTTAATCTTTGTTTAGAGTTATTGAGTTTAAAACACGTTTTGATGTGGTTGCATTTCGTGTATTACGGTGACAACATTCTTCCTAACATATCCCTATCAATTTAAATTAAATATTTGAAGAATAAAACTAGTGATGTAACACAGTAACAGTAAATAAAAATAAAAGTAGTATCAATACAATAGGGTAGAACAATGAAGTACTGGTGTACATGTACATAATAGAGCACAATAAAGTCAGAATGATTAATGGTGTCAATTAAAATATAATGTATAATGATAAATGATATGAATTTAAATCACAAGCTATTGGTGGAGCAATACAAAATATAATTATTGTTACTCTTATATAATTGTTAGAAATGAGATACTGTACACACTGGTGTGTGTAGCAATGAAGAAATGATTAACAATAATGAGGAGATATCAAATAACAATGCCGGGTGTGTCAAGTCTCAGTATAATTATAGACTAGTAGGGTAAATGAATATGTTTTAATATCAATGAGTAACATTATACACTAGCTGTTACCATTGGATACAGTGACTGTACACAAGATCAAGGGAGTGGCTGGTAGCAATGGCTCAGTTCAGTAAAGAAGAGGTTTCTTTTGTTGAGGAGCTTCCAAAGCATGTGGAGATAGAGTGTCCAGTTTGTTTTAATATCTTGACAGATCCTCATCTGGTGAGCTGCTGTGGACATAATTTCTGTGGGTCTTGTATTGAGAAAATAAAAACAAGTAATGGATCCTGTCCTATGTGTAAAGAGAAGGAATATCAATCATTTGTCGATAAGAAGTGTTTACGTATTATCAATGGATTGGAGGTCTACTGCAGTAATAAGGAGAAAGGATGTCAATGGAAAGGAGAATTGAAGAATATGTCTACTCATCTTAATAAAGAGAAGAGAGAAGGAGAATGTCAATATGGAGAAGTAAAGTGTCGATACGAGAAATGTCAAGAGAGAAGGCAACGTAGATATCTCAAAGATCATGAAGAAAGAGAATGTGATCAACGTCCATTTGAATGCCAATACTGTGGGGAAGAAGGTACGTTTCTCTCCATTGCAGAAAATCATTATGAAGAATGCAGGCAGTATCCTGTTACTTGTCCCAATAAATGTTCATCTAGTGATATGCCAAAAGACTGGCTCAAAGATCATGTGAAAAATGATTGTCCATTAGAGCCAGTAGATTGTGTGTTTAGTTGGGCTGGTTGTAATGATAAGCCATTACGTAAAGATGTACATGAACATGCTGCTGATACTAAACACATGACACTATTAGCTGTAGCTTGTGGACAATTGAAGAAAGAAAATGAACACATAAAAAGAGAAATGTGAGACAAAAATGATAAAATGAAAGAAGAAGTGGAAATGTTAAAAAAAGAAAACACACAATTAAAAGAAGCGACCATACTGTTAAAGGATCATGTCCATTATGCTAGAGTTAATGATGGACATCCGTTGTTACCCATTCATATTACAGAAAAAGACTGGGCACTTCATTTTTATACAAGTGCATGCGGTAGGCACATGTCAGCTAGAAAAGTGGCAGAAAATTTGACAGAATATGTTTCAGATTGCTACATACTGCTTGCATTTCATGGAGGAAATTTCCATAAGTTCAAACCAAAACTTCCTAAAATATTTGCAAAGTTTAAAGGTGAAGATATACCAATAATAGAAGACACTGAGGCTACTTATGAAGAATTGCATTATGCTGTTCTTCACAGCATCAAAAGTTGTGAATATCACATTCCTGCAGGTGTTATTAAGATAAAATTAGGGCCAATAGATATATTTCAAAAGCATCGGACTCTTGTAACTGTTTATGCAAAGCAATGATAGCATTAATTTTTATCTACCATGTTAACTTCATTAATTATTATTTATTAATTAAATCAAATTCAGTTCAAAAGTAACCAGCCCTATGCCAAGACAGGCACTACCCAGCCTGTTCTGATTAGTCCAGCTTCAAAAAATGAAATAATATTTGAAAACTTATCCCAAAGCTTCCTAAAATCTATCAAGATAAGGACATACCAATACCAAAGCTACAATCACCTCACAATAGCATCAGTATAGATAGTACAGTACAGTTGTTCTGATACTGATAGTAGATCTACTAGTCTACCATTGGTCCATTGAAGGGAAAAAATGAACAAATAAAAGAAGAAAATAAGAAAATGAGAAAATGAAGAAGGAAATAGAAAAGTTACAAATAGAAGATGTAAGTTTTAATTATCACGTTCATTCTGCTCTAGCTGATGATCCATATCCATTACTACCAATTGATAATACAGTAGGAAGTGAAGCAGTTCATTTTTATACTGGTGCGTGTGGTCGGCACATCATGATATGTCAGCTAGAATGATGAGAGGGGATGTTAAACATAGTAGATATGATGTCTAGAAGGTTGAAGGCGAGTAGTGTGGCACCTAAAGGCAGGAACATTGAGACACATACACATAGGTATGCCGAATTCTTTATAATTATTACTTGCAGTTGATGAAGTGAAATTTAAATCAAAACTTTTAAAAATACTTGCGAAGTTAAAAGATAAAGATATCCCATTGATAGTAGACACTGAAGCTGCTGATAATCAGCTAGAGGTACCTCATGATATTCTTAATGGCATTGAGTGGAGGGATGATGATACTACTGTACCAGAAGGAGTTATTAAAATAAATATAGGTGAATATGACTTACTTTTTTTATTGCTATATAGTGATAACAGAGCTACAATTTATACTCAGTAATGACAGTGTGTATTTATATACATTATATTTTATTATTGTCAATGTTAATTAATTGATACCCAATACAAAACTGTGGAGATTCAATCTTCTCTTTTGATTCAAATCAAAATACTTTTCGGAGAAGCCTGCAAGAACTAACTTATATAGCCCATGTAATGCTAAATGCTACAAGCAACCTCGGCTGTTGGGGGTAATAAGAGCAAAGCCACAAACTTAAAATGTTTTTCTTCAAGTTACCTGTTACCCTGGATTTAAGCATAGATATATCTATGATTTAAGTTTAGCATCTGAATTCTTGCAGAAAAATAAAATGTAAATATAAGTGTCAGGCGTGGCCTGTGCCAGCCTGCCACGCCTGTCTACTCTAGATACACTTCCCATGGCTCAGTTCAGTAAAGATGAGGTTTCTTTTCTTAAAGAATTGCCAGAGCATGTAGAGATAGAGTGTCCAATTTGTCTTAATATCTTGACAGATCCTCATCAGGTCACATGCTGTGGACATAATTTCTGTGGGTCTTGTATTGAGAGAGTAAAAGATAGTGATGGATCTTGTCCTAT
>NW_003546445.1:161075-165367 GCF_000090795.2 Amphimedon queenslandica | reverse complement strand
TGACTATCCTGGAGATCTGCCTGATGTTGCTACTAGTGATAATTCAAGGTTATTCTTCAATTTCGGTTTTGAAGGAACACGTCAGACCAGCACTATTAATGGACGTAACCTAAAACTACCATCAGCATCACTGGCACAGCTTGATGCAAGTGAACTAACTGATATTGATGATAAAGAGTTTTGCAAACAATTGGATGAGAACAATAAATGCAACCGTAACAATCAAGTAGAAGTAATATCTCAGGATTGCTACTGCACTCATGTCGTTGATGCAGAGGCTAATCAGTCCATTGAATTAGTGATATCAGCTACTGGACCAAACCCAATGTCACTAGGCAACTTTCTATTTGCTCATCCAGTACATCTTCATGGTCATTACTTTCATGTTGTTGATATTCAATTTGGTGAGTATGACGATAATGGAAAACTTACCACTGGCAACAGTGATTTAAATTGTGGAGGTGATACATTATGTGTTAAACCACGCTGGAAACCTGGTAATGACTACTCTGCACGTAATGAAGTGACAGGTAAAATAAATCCCAAAGCCCCACTGAAGGATACTCTGTTAATACCAGCTGGTGGGTATGCTGTTGTGTATTTTAAAACTGATAATCCTGGTTGGTGGTTCCTGCACTGTCATATTGAGGTACATCAATTGGAGGGAATGGGAGTCATCATTAATGAAGGAGGGTTTAAAACACCACCGCCTGGAGGAATGTACAAATGTGGAAATTTTTCATTGATACCAAATGATTTTAATGCAGCAATTGCTGTCACTGCATCACCAATACCAGAACCAACGGTAACAACAGTAACAACAACAACAACGAGAACAGAAACATACACAACAACAGTTCAACCAACAGGAACCAACAGTGGTGGTGGTGGTCGTCGTGGTTGTTTTCCTCCAGATGCAGTAGTGCGTACAAGAAATGGTCCATTGCTGATGAAAGATGTTGAGATTGGAATGGAAGTTTTAGCTGTGAGTTCTAACCATGAACTAGTCTATAGTCCAGTTATATTGATGTTGGATGTTGATGACATTAAACTAGCAAATTATACTATCATAGAGCCATCAGGCAATCACAAGCTGACACTCACACCAAACCACCTTGTTCATGCAAGTAAAACAAATGACATCTCATCGTCTGTACCTATATTCGCTTCACAAGTGAAAAAAGGTGACAAGATATTTGTTGCTGAATCTCCTGATGTTATTGAAGCAGTTGAAGTCGTTAGCACATCAAGCAAAGTCATCAAGGGTGCGTATGCCCCACTGACAAGAGAAGGTACTGTGGTTGTTAATGATGTTGTAGCTTCTTGCTATGCTGTTGTTAATGATCATCAATTTGCTCATGCCACGTTTGGCCCATTACGTTATTTTTATGATACTTTTCACACTTCCCTCCATAGCAAACAGAAGCAAGGGATTGCTTGGTATCCTTCAATGCTCCACTCACTAGGTAAAGTATTCCTGGATGACAGCAACTACAAGCCAAAGAAAGTTGAAGATCTGATCAAGAGCAGTGACTAGTATTTTGTAGAGTGTTTCGTAGAGTGTTTCGTAGAGTGAACTTTAATTATTGTTACAGGAACTTATTATGTAGGAGAAAAACAAAAAATAATAATAAAATAAAGATACAATTACTATAGTATTCCTTGCTATGCATGTGGCTTTAGCTGCATGTTTTTTTGCTGCATTGATTTCATAATTTTTAGTTTCATAGTTTAATTTATTGTGCTACGACAAATTGCACACTAAGCTAAATTTAGAATTATCATTAATAATAATACAGTATAGCAATAGCATTAATTAGTTAGCATAGTATATACTGTACTAAAAAACAAAACAATAACGTTTAAAATAAAAAACCGCTAACATTTTAATATTAGCTAATTGCTGTATGTGCATGCTAATATGATTATTGTTGTTGTCATTATTATTAGCAGCAAGAGTACATTATATTAAGCTGTTAAAAAGTAACAATCTGAACAGACCATCCTGAGATTAAATGTCTCAGTAAAGAGAGAGAGGATTTATGCAGAAAAAAAGGAACAGCAGAAAAGCTAGCATAATAAAACACACACATACACCTTTCACCATTCAAACTATGTACAAAAGTTCATCATCCCCATCCCTAAATTGGTCTACTTCTATGACACTAGTTACGCTGTGCTCTTTCAAAAATAATAATAATGTACAATTTACAAGTGAAGTAGCCTTACATACTCATATTCATGCATGCATTTCTTAGTATTACTGTACTACGTCTATTCAATTTTCCTAGCAAGCTTAATTGCTATTCACGTGACTCTCATCACTCATATCACATGACCAGAAAGTGATATGATAGTGAGAAAATTGGGTCAACCAACCTGCATAAACTGTAGTGCATCTTATCAATTGATTGCATTCTTCAAATGTGGTAACAGTTGCTATTGACAACCACTCCATGGAGATGATAGCAATATTCACACTATAAATGGTGCCTATTACAGATATTGAATTAATATTGAACATAACACTGCTTATGGACATACCATTACAATTAATAGTGTTGCTATTTGTGTGTGTGTTCAATATATCTTTATAGAATGACCTTAAAAAGTGCATGGTGGACAAAGGAGGCATGACACTGTGGGCATAATCTGCATAAAGGTAGATATAGAGGTGGGTATAAGATAACATTATACAAACTATTCACTCCTTCTAAACTCTAAACTGTGTACATTGCATTAATTCCTCCCCTTTTCTATCAAACATACATGTAGCTCTTAATTCCTTTCTCCCATCTCTCTCTCTCTACACAAGAGTACATTCACTAATGATAGAAGTAATTTCTCCTGTACTACATTAGTTGTCAGCACAGCAAATTGTCAGTATTCTGTATGAGAGAGAGAGAGAGAGAGAGAGTAATGTAGTACAGGAGAAATTACTTCTATCATTAGTGAATGTACTCTTGTGTGTATAATAATATACATGTATGTGCATAGTATTTTGATAGCATTTTAGCCCATTAATTGATACTTTCTATTATGTAGCATCAACCATAATAGGTAGAAATCTATAAATAGGACAAGATATTTTTAACTTTATGCTGTAAACAAGTACATGTCTTTTGATGCATCACTAATAGATGCCTCACACACATCTCTTGATAGTGCAGCTTTCATTAACACCTTTAATTGGAGTGTCAATATAAATTGATTAATGAGCTATGTTAAGTGCTCTCATTCTTTCCCACTCCCTCACACACACACACTCTCTCTTATTTGTTGCAAAATAGTATAACCTATATGTGATATAACAAAAAGCTGAATGAGAGGGAGAAAATGCCAGCACAATAGGTTTTTGGTATTCTTTCCCACTCCCTCATACACACATACTCACGCACTATTTGATCAAAAATAGGGTTGGATATGTGATATAACAAAAAGCTGAATGAGACTGAAAGAGTAAAATAGAAAATAGTGAAGCCAGCACAATAGGTCTATGGTATGCTTGTATGTATAGTCATTAGTACATGTACATCTTACATTACATATGCAGTATAGCCTCTCTTAATGGCACCTCCATTTAACGGACAGCACCTAGTGTACCAATTACATTCCTTACTGTATAAAATAACCTCCACATAAAGGACACCTCTGTATAACAGAGACACTTTCTTAACTGTATCACCAAAGTGTCTATTATATAGAGGCTAGTCTGTATAAGTAATGATGCTGTGCTAGCAGTTACCATTGACACACATATCACATATATTCACACTATGTACAATGCTATACAAAAAGTGTTAAAATAATCACTATTATTCAGAGGAATTAGGTACAGATAAGATGACATAACAATTCCAGGAACTCTTCAGTGGAGCTGACAATATCACAAGTATATTCATAATGATTACAAAAGTGTTTAAAATAATTATTAAATTCAGTGGAATTCTACACACATTAATCAATACATTGAATTGCTTTACAAAAACAATTCAATGTATTTGGTTCACTGGTTATTTGTTACTTATTCCTGAGGTGGAAAAATGTATTCATTAGAAATAGCTATAAATTGACTGGTTCAGGTTAAATATTTGTACACAAGTAGACATGATATTAATATCCATGGCTACATATATCTTATAGATACAATTTACCTCATACCAATCTTTATGATAAGGCATTTTCATTATACATTGAGATTGAATGCCTATTTTAAGTACCAGGAATTGTGACTATGAAGGTAGACAGTAAGTTAGAAATAGACAGACATAATACAAATGCAATCGTAAAAA
>NW_003546445.1:158145-160761 GCF_000090795.2 Amphimedon queenslandica | reverse complement strand
TATTTGTGAGCTGAAATTCTTTAGACTATTATAAAACAGAGAGAGCCAAAAGTCAGTATAGCTACTTCAACAAAAAGTGCTTACCAGAAGATTTTCTTTGCTAAGTAGTATAGCTATGCTTATTGTACAAGCTGTAGTTGTATTCTCTCTCTTCTTTATAAGAGGAATAAATACAGAAAAAGTTACATGCAATCACAATACTGCAGTATGTGAGTGCATGGCTTCTGATCCTGATGATGAATGCGAGTTTACACTGGAAATTGATATGCTGCAGACCTTCACTAAATATGAGGTGGACACAACTACTGATAGGCAAGAGAATATACGTGGCAATGCTGGACGTGTTTGGAACTTTGATGATATGGGTGTGTTACAACCATTGGGTACATCAGGGCCTTGTGGAAGGGACACACCTGATGATCAATGTACAGAAGCATTTACTGTTGATGGGGAAACATTTCGTTCCTTTATAGCAGTCAATGGACGTATACCAGGACCAACACTCATTGTTAATGAGAGTCAGTTGGTTCAAGTGAATGTAATCAATAAATTAGCATCAGAGAGTGTATCTGTACACTGGCATGGGATGCATCAAAGGAACAGTAACTGGATGGATGGAGTGGAGCATGTTACACAGTGTGGTATACCACCAGGGGCTAGTTTTACTTATATATTTGAAGCTACACCATACGGGACTCACTGGTACCACTCTCACAGTGGAGCTCAAAGAACTGATGGACTCTTTGGAGCTCTCATTGTTAAAGAGAAGGATGAAAATACGGATCTCATGGCCAAACTAATCAAACTTGACATTGACAATTATGAAGACAATCCTGAAGATCACACTCTAACTTTGCTAGACTGGCAAAGAAGCAGCTCACTGGACCTCTTCACACAAATCCATTCTGGTATCAGGTACTTTGAAGTTGATGTTGCTTCTAAGCTAAATACTATGCAACAGTCAGATCAAACATATTCATCTGATGGAGCAGAAGTAGGACCAGTCAGTTATTGGTCAGGGCTTATCAATGGAAAGGGAAGACATAAAGGCATAAAACTTGACACTGATAATTTTAAATTTGAATTGTCTGTTTTTGAAGTGTCAGAGGGAAATACTTATCGATTTCGATTGATTGGGGCTCAGAGCCTGTTTGCCTATTGCTTCTCAATAGATGGACACAAGCTAAGGGTAATAGCCACAGATGGAGAGTTTGTTGACCCATCGGAAGAATATGATTTTATCATAATTCACTCAGGAGAGCGATACGATTTTCTTCTCAAAAAGGATGATACTACTGATACTACAAGGAAGCATTTCTTGATACGTGCAGTGACACTTGAAGTAAATTCAGACAATTGGTTGGCAGAAGAGAACCGTGCTGAAGCCATACTTACTTATGACAAAGATGACCTTAAAAACAACAATAATATTAAGACCACTGTAATGAACTCTAAAATATTGAAGGACAGATGTGACAATAAGAAATGCATGGCACTAAACTGCCCATTTGAAAACTTTCCTTCAAAATACAAGACAAAATGTATACACATCCATGACTTGAATTCACTATCTTCCTTGAACGATTTAACAAATATGAATATAAAGAAAGACTTGTTCTTCAATTTTGCTTTTGAAGGCCCACGTCGTACAAGTACTATAAATGCTCGTAATTTAAAACTGCCCACAGAACCACCAACTTTATCTAACAACAATGATATTCCAATGAGATGTGGGACAGAGGCTAGACATCATGCAACATGTAGCATGGCAACTGGTACAGTACTGTCACCTGATTGTTACTGCACGTATGTAGTAGACGTAAATAGTGATGGACAAACTGATAACAAATATGTGAGATTAGTTTTATCAGCAATCGGAAAGAAGAAAGCTGTTGAGCAAGATAATCCTAACTTTCTGTTTGCTCATCCAGTACATCTTCATGGACACTACTTTCATGTTGCTGAAATTAATTTTGGTGAATACTACACTGAGACTGATGGTGATAAGGATGGAAAACTTAAAACTGCTAATAAAGATATTACATGTGGAGATGAAGATGGCCCATCATGTCCAAATCCCATGTTAAGTAGTTTTGCTGTGCCAAAAAAAACAGCCCCACTAAAGGATACTCTGTTAATACCAGCTGGTGGGTATGCTGTTGTGTATTTTAAAACTGATAATCCTGGTTGGTGGTTCCTACACTGTCATATTGAGGTACATCAATTGGAGGGAATGGGAGTCATCATTAATGAAGGAGGTAATAAAAAAATACCTGCTCCTTATACAATGCAGAAATGTGGCAATTTTGATTTTTCAGTACCACAGTATATGTTAGCAATAGAAAATAAATTGAATCCTACTGATCCCCCAGAAAAGAAATGTGATATAAAATGTTGTAAATGGTGGGTCATTGGATCTGTTTTCATTTCTCCACTAGTCGTAGGATTCTTGATAGCTGTAGTAGCATTAATTATCTATTGTTCCTATAAGGCTTATAAGAAAAAGAATTCTCCTAAAACAGAAGAGGAAGGGAACAAAAAGAATGAAGTTCAATCTACCCAAACTAGTAATAACAACAAAAATCAAAATAATAAAGCCACAAACAGTGAAAATTA
>NW_003546445.1:156167-157416 GCF_000090795.2 Amphimedon queenslandica | reverse complement strand
AACTATTGGGTCAGGGGCCGACTTGAACCACAGGCTATAAAAGGTCTATACAACCTATGGCTATTTTATAAAAAATTTATTTATAAAATTGATTCATAATTCATTTATACAATTGACCTTAATCACATAGTCTGATTTACACAAGACACAGATCTACATGTAAGTGCTACACAAAATTACTATCAATAGTTATTCAATACCACTGCATATGCACCTAGTATAGTTGAAATATACCATTACAAAAAGCATTAAAACTAGAAAAATTTGCCAAGTATATTCATAATAATTACAAAAATTGTTAAATAGTTGCTAAATTTACATACAATTAATGGATAAACATGTGCCTTATTTGTGAGGTGGATATTCTTTAGGAATAGCTAAAAGATGCTAATAATGAATAGCTTTAACAATCTCAAGCAACAAAGATTGTATCATTTGCAATTAACAATAAAAATTAATGTCTACATTGACCAGCAGAGTTGTTACCACATGTACATATTATACAGTAGAACAACTATTGCTTCACTATTTTCATAAAATGATAGAAATAGTAAATTCAATAAAAAGAATCCTGTTTCATGTAAACCCACTCCAAAAGTCAATATCTAAACAAGGAACTTTGCACATCTGTCTGTATCTATAAGGTTGGTCTAGTGTGTGAAGGAAGAGTATATTGAGATAGAAGAAGCCAAGAAATTAATTGTTGCACCAGTACATACAGGAAAATGTAACTGTTAATGATGTGTCATAATAATGTAATTTTTACTAATCTCATGCACCATTTTATACAGATTCTGACTTGTACATGTAGGCTGTTGAGGACACAAAGCTATAATCACTATACAAATAACTTATATTTTTGAAGTATAGTCATAATACTCTCAGTGATACAGCATAACTAATTGATATCATGAAACTCCATACCTTCTCATCTCTCTCCTTAAGAGGCCAAACATCACTTTACATATAGTGTTTGTGCTCTCTATCCATCAACCACAGTCTATGTGGGCTGACCCTTCACTTACCACTATCAAAGCTTTCAGTAGATAATTCCAAGAACTGTTTCTATAGCACTACCTTATTTGTGAGCTGGGAATTCTTTAGGAATACTTCATAAAACAGAGAGATAGAAAGAAAGCAGTCAGCAGGGCTATACTTCGCTACTAAGGGGATTTATTGGAAGAGTTTCTTTACTAACTATAGCTATGCTATTACTACGAGCTCTATTCTTCTCCCTCTTCTTTGTAAG
>NW_003546445.1:144603-155826 GCF_000090795.2 Amphimedon queenslandica | reverse complement strand
CTTCACACAAATACACTCAAGCATCAGGTACTTCAATATTGACAGTGCACTAGAACTGTCTGGATCAGGAGCTGGAATGGCTACTTCATCTGATGGTGTAGAAATAGGGCCCGTGCCTTATTGGTCTGGACTTATAAATGGAAAAGGAAAAAATTTTGGAGTAAAATATGAAAATTCTAAGCTAAGCGATTTCAAAGTTAATTATGGACAAACTTATCGATTTCGTTTAATTGGTGCTCAGAGTCTTTATGCTTATCGTTTCTCAATAGAAGATCATAAATTAACAGTAATAGCAACTGATGGCGAGTATATTAATCCATCAAATGTAAATACAGACCCAAAACAAAATACAGAAGTTGATTATATTATAATACATTCTGGAGAAAGGTATGATTTTCTTCTCAAAGCAAAAAGCAAATCTGAGGTAGGGGATACAAAAGGGTTCATGATGCAAGCAGTAATACTAAACTTTACTGAAGAATCTTTAGAGGAATCATACACCAGCCAAGGAGGGTCAGCAGAAGCTATTCTTTATTATGGCTCAGATGAGTCAAATCCACCATCATCCAGTCAATATAAAGATATTGCTGCAGGTATTCAAAAGGTTGTTAGCATAGGGGTAGGAACAGGGGGGGCAGGAGGGGCTTAAGCCCCCCCAACTTTCATTGAAGGGGGGCTTAGCCCCTCCAACTTTAAGTGATGTACATGTATTACTATTATCAACACTATAGACTTTAGTTTAGGTAATCCTTATATGTGTGCATATTGTGTGATGATTCATTTCATAAAACAATTAATTCAATCTAGCTTCTAAGAACACACTAGTTTTTTCAGAATTACACAAGCTTCAACATTAGCTTTAGCTGAGCATAGATTTTTGATGTTAAGGAGATTAAAAAACTACTTGTGCTCCACAATGTCACAAGAGCGTCTTAATCATGTAGTTATTTAGCATACTCATAAAGAATTTACAGACGATTTATACATTGAGGACATTGCAAAGGAATTTGTTACATTTAATGAGCATAGATGCCAGTATTTTGGACAATATTAATTTCAGTACAATGATCAATTGTTAAATCATGTTCCTATGATTGCCAATAAATAATACCTTAGCCCCCCCAACTTTTAGTTTGTTCCTACCCCTATGGTTGTTAGCAAATGTACAAAGACAAATTAAGAAGTGTAAAGCTCTCAATTGTCCTTTTGAGAGATTCCCTCAAGATTTCAACATTGACTGTATGCATATTAATAATTTAGAACTACTAATTGACTATCCTGCTAATGATTTGCCTACTAATGCTACTGATGATAAGTCAAGATTATTCTTCAATTTTGGTTTCGAGGGAACACGTCAGACCAGCACTATTAATGGCCGCAACCTAAAACTACCATCAGCATCACTGGCACAGCTTGAGCCAAATAAATTGGCTGATATCAAAAAAAGAATATTGTAAAGATGAGAAAAATGAGAATGATGAAAAGAAGTGTGATCGTGATAACACACAAGAAGTGATATCCACTGATTGCTACTGCACTCATGTCGTTGATGCAGAGGCTGATCGTTCCATTGAATTAGTGATATCAGCCGTTGGACCAAAATCTATGTCACTAAATAACTTTCGATTTGCTCATCCAGTACATCTTCATGGACATTATTTTCATGTGGTTGATATTCAGTTTGGAACATTAGGTCAATCAGGTGAACTTATAGCTGGCAATAGTGATTTAAATTGTGGAGGAGATACACTATGTGTTAAACCTCGCTGGGAACCTAATAAAGATTACTCTACACGTACAGGAAGGACAAAGGTCCCATCTAAAGCCCCACTGAAGGATACTCTGTTAATACCAGCTGGTGGGTATGCTGTTGTGTATTTTAAAACTGATAATCCTGGTTGGTGGTTCCTACACTGTCATATTGAGGTACATCAATTGGAGGGAATGGGAGTCATCATTAATGAAGGAGATGATAAGAAAATACCCGCTCCTTACACAATGCAGAAATGTGGTAATTTTGAATTTACAGTAGATGAGTACAAGAAAGCAATAAAGGGCAAGCTTAAACCTCCTAAGGGTGGATATGAAATTGCTACTATTGTTTTAGGATGTACTACAGGTTTTATTATTTTGTGCATAATTTTATTCTGCTGCTGCTACATGTGCTGCAAATGCTACAAAAATAATAAAAATAGTAAAAAAGAAATGAAGGGGAAAGAAACGAGCATGGAAAGGTTGAAGAAAGAAGAGGAACAGAGCACGAAAGGGTCAAAGAAAGAAGGGGAAGAGGAACAGAGCACAAAAGAGTCGAAGAAAAAAGAGGAAGAGGAGATGAAACCACTCCTGGAGACCAGCACTATAAGTCAGTACGTACAAAATTAAATACAGTAGTTAATTTTTGTAGTAACATAAAACTTAATTACTTAAGGTTGAATGATTTACACTGTCTTTGTGATTGATTTGTAAAATTTTAACCACTAAAATTACTCTATGTATTGTCATATATTGATGCACTTATGCTACATGTATGTAGAAAGTTTGAATTAATCTGTTGAGCTATGGTCATTTTAACAAAATGCCAAAAACAGTAGACATTGCATATATGTGTATGTACATGCACATGTGTCCATTCACTAACTTGTTTCTACATTCAATAGATATGGCTTCCCCTGGTCATCTCTGTATGCCCTCACAGTCAAATTAACTGTGTTCGTCCTCTGTATACCTTGAGGAGGCTGGATATTAGCTTGCTTTGACCATATCAGGTTATAAAACAAAATCTTTACCTGAACCATTATAGTCTGATTTACACCAGCCGTACATGTAAGTACTACACAAAATTACTATTAACAGTTATTAATAGGTATTCACAACCACAGCATATGTACCTAGTAGTTGAATTATGTATACAATTGCAAAAAGTATTAAAATTCAGAGAAATTGCAAAGTGTATGCATGATTACAAAAAGTGCTCTAAATTTTGAGAAACTCTACATACAATTAATGGATATACATATGCCTTATTTCAGTGTGAAATGGACATTCTTTAGGAATAACTAAAAGACACTACTAATAATGAATAGCTTTAATAACCTCAAGCAACAAAGATTATAATGTTTGCCATTAACAATAAACTAATGTCTACATTGACTATAGCACAGTTGTTACCACATGTACATAATATACAGTAGAATAACTATTTTCATAAATGATATAGTAAATTCAATAAAAAGAATCTTGCTTCATGCAAACCCAAAGCAAACCCACTCCAAAGTCATTATCTAAACAAGGCAATTCCAGGAACTGTGCACACCTGTGTCTGTGTCTATAAGGTTTGTCTAGTCTAGTTTGTGCAGAAAGAGAGTATATTGAGATAGAAGCCAAGAAAGTAATTGTTGCACCAGTACATACAAGAAAATGATGTTTAAACTACTAATGATGTGTCATAAAAATGTGCTTTGCACTAATCTCATATACCATTTTATACAGATTGTGACATGTACATGTATAGGCATTGAGGACACAAAGCTATAATCACTATACAAAAAACTTATTATATCTTTATAGTCATAGTATAGTCATAATACTCTCAGTGATACAGCATAACTAATTGATATCATGAAACTCCACTCCATACTGTACCATCTCTCTCCAAAAACGCCAAACGTCACTTTACATACATGTACAGTGTTCTGAGTGTTGTCACTCTCTCTCTCACTATCCATCAACCACAGTCTATGTGGGCTGACCCTTCACTCACCACTATCAAAGCATTTAGGAGGATTGTTACTATAGCACTACCTTATATGTGAGCTGGGGATTATTTTTAGGAATACTACATCAAACAGAAAGAAAGCAGTTAGCAGGGCTATACTTTCTACCAAGGAGACTATTGGAAGAGTTTCTTTACTAACTATATCCATGCTATTACCACAGGCTATATTTTTCTCCCTCTTCTTTGTAAGGGGAATATATTCTGAGATTGAGGTTGTCCCATGCAATCACAATACACCAGTATGTGAGTGCATGGATCCTGCTAAAGAAGCATGTGAGTTTACACTTGATATTGAGATGCTCCAGACCTTTACCCGATATCTGCTGGATGATGATAAAGACTCAAGGGGTACTGCAGGCAGTGTCTGGCATATTAATAATGGAGAATGGGAACCAGTTGATTATGATCCTAGTATCGGCCGTAATACTCTCTGTGGTAGTTCTATTGATAGTGAGGAATCTAAAAGATGCACTCAACCGTTTGGTGTTGATGGGTACACGTTTCGTTCCTTTATAGCAGTCAATGGACGTATACCAGGACCAACACTCATTGTAACTGAGGGTCAGTTGGTTAAAGTGAATGTAATCAATAGATTAGCATCAGAGAGTGTATCTGTACACTGGCATGGGATGCATCAAAGGAACAGTAACTGGATGGATGGAGTGGAGCATGTTACACAGTGTGGTATACCTCCAGGAGCTAGTTTCACTTATATCTTTAAAGCTGAACAATACGGGACTCACTGGTACCACTCTCACAGTGGAGCTCAGAGAACTGATGGACTCTTTGGAGCTCTCATTGTTAAAGAGAAGGAGCAAGGTAATGCACAATACACTGCCTTCCTGAACAAATTGAATGACATGAACATACCACGAAATACTTATGTGGATAATCCTGGTGAACATACTCTCACTCTTCTTGACTGGCAAAAGTCAAGCTCACTGGATCTCTTCACACTAATACAGTCAAGTATCAGGTACTTCAACATTGACAAAGCATCAGAACTGCAAGGGAATAGAGCAGCTACAGGTACCAGTTCAACAGATGGGGCATTCATAGGGCCCGTGCCTTATTGGTCTGGACTTATAAATGGAAGAGGAAGAAATAACAATATTGAATACATCAATTCTATTTTAAGTGATTTCAAAGTTACCACAGGACAAACTTATCGATTTCGTTTAATTGGTGCTCAGAGTCTTTATGCTTATCGTTTCTCAATAGAAGATCATAAATTAACAGTAATAGCAACTGATGGTCAGTTTATTGAACCAGTGACAGTCGATTATATTATAATACATTCTGGAGAAAGATATGACTTCCTTTTGAAAGCAAAAGAAGCGACCACTATTCGACAGTTCATGATACGTGCAGTTACTTTAAAGTTTACTGCAACATCAACTTATTTAGAAGAACAGTCAGCAGAAGCTATTCTCAATTACAACAGTGTTACTACACCCTCCAGTGACTATGCAGGTATTGCTAAAAGAATTCAAAATGTTAGTCAAAGATGTACTGATAGGTGTGTAGCTCTTAACTGTCCTTTTAAAGAATTTCCAGAGGCTATCAATATTGACTGTATGCATATTACTGATTTAAAACTACTAACTGACTATCCTGAAGACGTGCCTACAATTGCTACTGATAACAGTAAAAGGTTATTCTTTAATTTTGGTTTCGAAGGAACACGTCGTACTAGTTCCATTAATGGACGTAACCTAAAACTACCATCGGCATCACTGGCACAGCTTGAGCCAAATAAATTAGCTGATATTGAAAATAATGAATACTGCATGCACCCAAAAAACAAAGAGCCAAATACAAATAAGTGTGATCGTAATAATGAAGTAGAAGTGATATCACCCGATTGCCACTGCACTCATGTTGTTGATGCAGAGGCTGATAGTTCTATCGAACTAGTTCTATCAGCAACTGGATCAAAAGAACAACGAAATAACTACGCGTTCGCTCATCCAATACATCTTCATGGTCATTACTTTCACGTGGTTGAAATTGCATTTGGTGAGTATGATGATAATGGAATACTTATAGCTGGTAATGACACAATTGATTGTGGGAATAGTTACCTATGTGTTCGACCTCGCTGGAAAACTAATAGGGACTACTCTACACGTACAGGAATGGCAAGGGTCTCACCTAAAGCCCCACTAAAGGATACTCTGTTAATACCAGCTGGTGGGTATGCTGTTGTGTATTTTAAAACTGATAATCCTGGTTGGTGGTTTCTACACTGTCATATTGAGGTACATCAATTGGAGGGAATGGGAGTCATCATTAATGAAAGAGGGACAAAAACACCACCACCTGATGGCATGTATAAATGTGGAAATTTTTCATTGACAATAGACGAGTTCAATGCATGGCGTAATTTCAAATGATACATTGGCACTAACACCAGTACCAACATTCGTTCTATTGCTGACCTCTTCAACTAACAATAAAGTACACTAATGAACAGTAGAAATACTATACTATAATAATACATAAAACAGTGAACATTTTAATATTAGATATTTGCTGCATGTGTATGCTAATATGATTAGCTATTGTTGTTGTCATTATTATTAGTGGCAAGAGCAATATAGTCATTATATCTCAATACATTAGGTCAGTCTATACCTGAACACTCATTAACTGATACACTAATACTGCAGGTAATCCAGAGGATATATTAAGGAGTACATTATATCAGCGATATAATAGACTAACGTAACCATAATAGGCTGTTAAAGTAATAATCTAAACAGACCATCCTGAGATTAAATGTCTCAGTAAAGAGAGAGCGAATTTATCTTGCAAAAAGGAACAATAAAAAAGCTAGCATAATAAAACACACATACACCTTTCAGCATTCAAACTATGTACACAATTTCATAATCCCCACCCCTAGATTGGTCTACTTCTACGAGGCTAGTAGTTATGTTTCCCTCTTTTTCTTTAGCTGTCAAGAACTGTAATAAAATGTACAATTTACATATAGATTAGTAGTATTACATACTCAAATGTATGCATATGTTTCTTAGTATTACTGTTCATTCAATTTTCCTATAACAAGCTTGCTGCTATTCACATACAATACCATTACTGTGATTAAATCAGTAACTGAACTATAATCATCAGTCTCAGAGCACCAGAGATGGGATATACTATACTAGTAACTATATACTGGCACAGTATTCATTACCATTATGTGTCGCATAGTAACACCTGGCATAAACCACAGGTAGCTACGCTAATATCAGTGGTTATATAGGTTACAATATCTATACCATAATGTTATCAGTATTCTGCCACAAAAAGTATGGCATGAACTTACTTACAATCCCTCACTATGAGCATATATGTAACATTAAACTACAGTATAGATCATAGTTTTATTTAATATAACATTTTGCATATGCCTTAACAAACCATACCAAGCTAATCCCACCCAAAGATCATTATCTAAATAAGCAATTCCAGGAACTGTGAACATCTGGTGTCTGTCTGGCAGTACTGTGTAGCACTTATATTTTGTGGATATGAAATTTTGCAAATTTTTCCCTGCTGAGCACTCATGGATAAAAAATTTTGCAAAATGATCTATTTATTCATTGAACAAGGTGTGGCAAATAAATTTTCGATGAAATTTAATTTCGCAAATTTTAACCATCCACAAAAATAGTAAAATTTATTATCCACAAAATATAAGTGCCATATGGTATCTGCTTTGTACATGTGTGTAATACAAGAAAGAATATGCACATACTAATAAGAACTTATGCATGAAGTGCGAGGGTGAATTGAGTTAGGGCTTAGGAATAGAGTATAATTGCATTTATACTCTTACTTACAAAACTGATAACAGTATACATGTGATAATCGCAGATTGTGTAGCAATTTACAGACATGTATGAAAGGTACTTGTCATAAAAACCTATTATTAAAATAGTCAAAATACATCACAAATACAATACAGTGTAGCCATTTCACTACTCTTATCATAGCAACTGGCAACAATACTACTTATAATATGATCAGAAGATGATAGAAGGATTGTATATAACTAGTTCATTGAGATAACAAAAAATAAGAAATGTTACAATAATATTTTTGCTAAGGTTTTCGAACTTTCCCCCCCCCCTCTCTCTCTAAATTTTAGTGTTCTGTCTTAAGGCCAATTCACATTGCAACTGGTAGTGCTTGTAAACATAATACACACACTGTACATAAGAGTTGGCAAAGTTTTAACACTATATTATATGTTTATAGGCACTTAGTGTGGTTGAAAGCAGCTTTAATCAGATCAGTTCATTTCAGTTGGCTGGTAAATTCTGGTATTGGCAAGACATTTAGTTTTAAGTGCTATAGTGGGCAGTCCTTGCACTTCCTGCATTAGTATTACTATCAATACAACCTCAGCATTTAATAGATAATGATTCCCAGAACAGTTTGTACAGTACTAGACCAGTATACTATATATAAAGGAGGAATCGGACTAGCTTCTTTACAATTCTGAGCAAATTTTTGGTACGGATCAAATATGCTTATAGTACAAACTATACTAGTCTTCTCTCTCTTATTTATAAGAGGAACTTATTCTGAAGTCGTTCCCTGTAATCACAATACTCCAGTATGTAAATGCACAGCTACAGATCCTACTGATGTATGCGAGTTTAGACTTGATATTGAAATGCTGCAGACCTTCACTCGATATGTAGTTGATGCTACTGGAGACTCAAGGGGAACTGCTGGACGTGTTTGGAATTATAATGATGCAGGAAACCTACAACCACAAGGTAGTGAAGGTCCTTGTGGAGTTGATATACCTCTTGGAGATAATCGTTGCACAGATCCATTTACTGTTGATGGGTACACATTTCGTTCCTTTATAGCAGTCAATGGACGTATACCAGGACCAACACTCATTGTAACTGAGGGTCAGTTGGTTAAAGTGAATGTAATCAATAGATTAGCATCAGAGAGTGTATCTGTACACTGGCATGGGATGCATCAAAGGAACAGTAACTGGATGGATGGAGTGGAGCATGTTACACAGTGTGGTATACCTCCAGGAGCTAGTTTCACTTATATCTTTAAAGCTGAACAATACGGGACTCACTGGTACCACTCTCACAGTGGAGCTCAGAGAACTGATGGACTTTTTGGAGCTCTCATTGTTAAAGAGAAGGATGACAAACTAAAAGAAAAGTTGTTGGAAGAAGTTAAAGAATTAATGGATTTTAGAATAACATCCTATGAAGACAGCCCTGAGCAGCACACTTTAATCTTACTAGACTGGCAGAAGTCAAGCTCACTGGATCTCTTCACACAAATACACTCAACCATAAGATACTTTGACATTGACCAGGCATCAGAAGTGTCTGGATCAGGAGCTGACAGATTATATTCATCAGATGGTGCAGAGATAGGGCCCGTGCCTTATTGGTCTGGACTAATAAATGGAAGGGGAAGGCATAATAGTGTTGATTACATTAAATCTAGTTTAAGTGAGTTTAAAGTTACAGCTGGAAAAACGTACCGATTTCGTTTAATTGGTGCTCAGAGTCTTTATGCTTATCGTTTCTCAATAGATGGTCATAAATTAATCATTATAGCAACTGATGGTCAGTATATTAATCCAAAAGCAAATAATGTTGGCTCTGGTTCTGGAATGAAGAAAGATATAGTAGTTGATTATATTATAATTCATTCTGGAGAAAGGTATGATTTTCTCCTACAAACAAAAAATGAAAATGAGATGAACAAAGAATTCATGATGCGGGCTGTAATATTATCTAACACAATGGAGGAAAGAGGCTCTGCAGAAGCTATTCTTAACTATAATCAACAATCAATAGAATCCAATCAATATCAAGCAATTGCTATGAGAAGTCAGATGTCATATAGAGATATATGTACTTCTACTGATAAGTGTGAAGCTCTTAATTGTCCTTTTCAAAACTTTCCTGTAAGTTTCAACATTGACTGCATACATATTCATGATTTAGAATCACTGACTGACTATCCTGGAGAACTGCCTGATGTTGCTACTTCTGATAATTCAAGGTTATTCTTCAATTTCGGTTTTGAAGGAACACGTCAGACCAGCACTATTAATGGACGTAACCTAAAACTACCATCAGCATCACTGGCACAGCTTGAGGCAAGTGAACTAACTGATATTAGAGATAATGAATATTGTAAAGACGAGAAAAATGAGAATGATGAAAAGAAGTGTGACCGTGATAATACCAATGAAGTCATATCCCAGGATTGCTACTGCACTCATGTCGTTGATGCAGAGGCTGATCGTCCCTATGAATTAGTAATATCAGCCGTTGGACCAAACCCAACACAGCGAACCAACTTTCTATTCGCTCATCCAGTACATTTACATGGACATTACTTTCATGTGGTCGATATTCAATTTGGAACAACTGATCTTGTCACAGGAAGACTTATAGCTGGTAATAGTGATATTGATTGTGGAGGTGATACACTATGTGTTAGGCCTCGCTGGAAACCTGGTAAAGATTACTCTACACGTACAGGAGTGACAGGCAGGGTCTCATCTAAAGCCCCACTGAAGGATACTCTGTTAATACCAGCTGGTGGGTATGCTGTTGTGTATTTTAAAACTGATAATCCTGGTTGGTGGTTCCTACACTGTCATATTGAGGTACATCAATTGGAGGGAATGGGAGTCATCATTAATGAAGGAGGATTTAAAACACCACCTCCTGGAGGAATGTACAAATGTGGAGACT
This sequence comes from Amphimedon queenslandica, assembly GCF_000090795.2. Classification (NCBI taxonomy): domain Eukaryota; kingdom Metazoa; phylum Porifera; class Demospongiae; order Haplosclerida; family Niphatidae; genus Amphimedon; species Amphimedon queenslandica. The sequence continues at coordinate 145,284 of NW_003546445.1, read as the reverse complement.
TTCCACTGGCAACAGACCAGTTTATTTCAGCAACTGCTGTTACTCCATTACCAACATCAGAACCAACAGGAACAAGTGCTACCAGTCCAAACACCAACAGTGGTGGTGGTGGCGGTGGTTGTTTTCCTCCAGATGCAGTAGTGCGTACAAGAAACGGTCCATTGCTCATGAAAGACGTTGAGATTGGAATGGAACTTTTAGCTGTGAGTTCTAACCATAAACTAGTCTATAGTCCAGTTATATTGATGTTGGATGTTGATGACATTAAACTAGCAAATTATACTATCATAGAGTCATCAGGTAATCACAAGCTGACACTCACACCAAACCACCTTGTTCATGCAAGCAAAACAAATGACATCTCATCATCTGTACCTATATTCGCTTCACAAGTGAAAAAAGGTGACAAGATATTTGTTGCTAAATCTCCTGATGTTATCGAAGCAGTTGAAGTCTTTAGCACATCAAGCAAAGTCATCAAGGGTGCGTATGCCCCACTGACAAGAGAAGGTACTGTGGTTGTTAATGATGTTGTAGCTTCTTGCTATGCTGTTGTTAATGATCATCAATTTGCTCATGCCACGTTTGGCCCATTACGTTATTTTTATGATACTTTCCACACTTCCCTCCATAGCAAACAGAAGCAAGGGATTGCTTGGTATCCTTCAATCCTCCAGTCGC
>NW_003546445.1:139938-143228 GCF_000090795.2 Amphimedon queenslandica | reverse complement strand
ACTACACCCTCCAGTGACTATGCAGGTATTGCTGAAAGAATTCAAAATGTTAGTCGAAGATGTACTGATAGGTGTGTAGCTCTCAACTGTCCTTTTAAAGAATTTCCAGAGGCTATCAATATTGACTGTATGCATATTACTGATTTACAACTACTAACTGACTATCCTGAAGACCTGCCTACCATTGCTACTGATAACAGTAAAAGGTTATTCTTTAATTTCGGTTTTGAAGGAACACGTCGAACCAGTTCCGTAAATGGACGTAATCTTAAGCTACCATCAGCATCACTGGCACAGCTTGAGCCAAATAAACTAACTGATATTGAAAATAATGAATACTGCATGGACCCAACAAATAATGAAGATGCAAATACGAATAAGTGTGATCGTAATAATGAAGTAGAAGTGATATCATCCGATTGCCACTGCACTCATGTTGTTGATGCAGAGGCTGATAGTTCCATCGAGCTAGTTCTATCAGCAACTGGATCAAAAGAACAACGAAATAACTACGCGTTCGCTCATCCAATACATCTTCATGGTCATTACTTTCATGTCGTTGAAATTGCATTTGGTGAGTATGACAATAATGGAACACTTATAGCTGGTAATGATACAATTGATTGTGGGGATAGTTACCTATGTGTTAGACCTCGCTGGAAAACTAATAAGGACTACTCTACACGTACAGGAATGACAAGGGTCTCTTCTAAAGCCCCACTGAAGGATACTCTGTTAATACCAGCTGGTGGGTATGCTGTTGTGTATTTTAAAACTGATAATCCTGGTTGGTGGTTCCTACACTGTCATATTGAGGTGCATCAATTGGAGGGAATGGGAGTCATCATTAATGAAGGAGGGATGAAAACAACACCTCCTGATGGCATGTATAAATGTGGAAATTTTTCATTGACAATAGACGAATTCAAAGGCATAATTTCGAATGATACATCAGCACTAACACCAGTACCAACATTAATAATACTCCTATTATTAGTCCTGTTATCTCTCTAATTACTGACCTCTTCAACAAACAATAAAGTACAATAATGAGCAGTAGAAATACTATAGTACACATAATACATAAACAGTGAACATTTTAATATTAGATATTTGCTGCATGTGTATGCTAATATGATTATCGTTGTTGTCATTATTATTATTAGTGGCAAGAGTTAATATTAGGCTGTTAAAGAGTAACAACAGACCATCTTGAGATTAAAAGTCTCAGTAAAAAGATAGTACGGCTCGCTGCAAGTATGTGAATTCGGGTGAACGAAATTCACTGATGCATAAATATCAGACTCATACTGTCCTTGTAGAGGTGTGTGTAGGTACATGTGTCTATTTTTTATAATTTGCTTAACTACATTTAATACATAAGACAATCCCTATACGCCCCCACAGTAAATTAATTACAGTATAGACCTACAATGTAGTTTGTACCTATGGTTATAATCAAACGAATGACAATGATGAGAAAAATAAAAAAGACAATAAACATTAGAGCCTTAAATAAATCAATAACACACTAAAATAAACATTATACTAACATGCACACAAGCACATAACAGCTCAATAGTCCTACAATGTGCACACTAATGCTGAATAGGGAGACTTTTTGCTTGTTTTGATAATATGTAATTGTTTTTTAGTGTATGTCAAATAAATATGTTATTGTTTCTTTATAGTCTTTCCGTTGGGTAAAAGTATCAAATAACAGTGATGACAGCAATGCAAACTGACAGGTTCAGTTTATATACATTTAAAACACATATCACTAACACAAAAAACAACCAGAACAACAAGGAGCTATGAGTGGAGCTACTTTAACTTGGGAGGAGTGTGAGGAGCAGCTACTTTCTGTCAAAGGAAGAAACCTTACTCAAGAGCAGTGTGGTAAAATAATTGATGCTTTAACTGAGCATATTCGAAATGGTGAAGTTGAAAGAAAAAAGATCATAGCTGTACTGGAAGCATTGAAGGAATTAATAAATTCCAATTTCTTTGATAAATTGGATGCAGTGGAGAAAGAACTCAAGGACCAGAATGAAATAATAAAAGATTTGAAGGCAAAATATGAAGACCTGAAGGCTGAATATGAGAAGCTTAAAAAGCTTCAAGATGATCTATTAATTGGTCAAATTGCTCTTTCGTTAGAAAGTAAAATTGTGAGCCGCACTTTGCAGGGCACAGGGATTTCAACTAGATTCATCACCATCAAAAACATTGAAGATGCACTTTCTGGACGTGAGCACTACTTTTCTAAGAAGATATTCACAACAGAAAAGCAAAAAGAAGCAGTGCAACGGAACATTGAAAAATTACATGCAGAATTCCCGAGTATAATCGGTTCTGACATGCATAATGTAATCATTCATTACAAGCAGTGCAGGAATCACCAAGCTCACCAGGAACTTGAAATTGGTGAAATTCGAGCTCGTTTAGCTGAGAGCCAATTTCAGAATCGAGAGATCATTGATAAAATGCTAGAAATTTTGGAAGCCCTTCCATAATGCAAGACAAGTTGATATTATAACAAGGAGACTGAAAGAGTACATTTTGATTATAATCCTCATAATATCATTATATGTGTACTGTAGTAATGTGTAGTCAATGTCATAAAGTCAGTCAATGCATTTATTAAATTGTATAATAAACTGCTTATTTATTTATCAGATTTCGTAGTCAGTCACTTTAATTATAAAAATTTATACAAATACAAGACGATAGCCAGGCCCATTGCCACGCCAACACTGACTTCCATTAAAATAACTTATAATACTAATAATAAATCAACAAATAAGAGAAGAAAAGAAGATATGCATAACATTAAACATTAACAACCTTAAATAACGCACTATTAACATATACTAGTATACACACATGCACATGTAGTATGTAGTACATACTGTAATATATAATGTAGTTACATTGATCAGTTCAATAATAGTATCTATACTGTGTATACTAATAATGATGATATTAACTGTTGTGTAGTGAGAGTCTGAAGATGTCATTCATTACAAAGAGACCATCACCAAACTGTTTGAGATAAAAAGTCTCTGTGAAACTGTAGTGGGGGATCATCATCAGTCTTGAATAGGGAGAGAGAGAGAGAGGGAGGGAGGGGAAGAAAGAAAGAGAAATCAATGGATCACAATGTGTTCTATACCAGTATGTACAGTACAATATAATGTCTTTATTAGCTGTTTCAAGAAATTCTTGATCAACATTGCACAAGTATATGTATTACTGTACAGTGTACGTATAATAGTATATACATCTTA
>NW_003546445.1:115793-124129 GCF_000090795.2 Amphimedon queenslandica | reverse complement strand
ATAATGGTTGCTGCCTGTATGAGTGGTAGGGTCAGATAGGGTTGCATAGTAATGATTACAATTACAAAATAAATGTACATATTCATTATGCCAGCATTGCTCACATATTTTTAGACCTTTCTTTTGGTTGTTTGTGTACAGTACATATATACACGTACATGTTGCCATTGGCATATGTTAATAGGAAGTTTTCACCTACTAAATATATCGATCATTATCATTGTTATTTTAATTTTATTTTAAAAGTTAATTTTAACGGCAAACAACACAACTTATTATGAATGAGTGACAGCAGTACATGAACTATGAAATATTGAATAGTTTTTTGTGTACAAGTTCTATTTCCCTGTGACTTTATTTAATTCACATCGACCATTTCTTCCTTATCAGCCTCCTCCTGTCCGTCCACCATTTCCTCACCAGCTTTGGCCACTGGCAAAATTCCTAACTTCTTCTTTACTTTTTCAACCAGTTCCTTTTCATTTGCTTTTTTCAATGCATCTATAACATGGCCCCAATTAGCTTCTGGATAGACTCGCAACCATTTCCCAAATAAAGCAATCTTCCTGTTGTCAGCCCTATTCTCCTCATCTTCTATTATATCAAGGTCATGTGGCCTTATTCCAGGAAGAAATGTACCAAACTTCTTCCACCTTGTCAGCTCATCTAGCCACTCCAGTAGCTCACTCACTTCTGGTTTCCTGTCCATAGTGTGTCAATGACAAGTAAAGAGAAAGGAATACACTAGTATAATAATCCTGTTTACTGATTTTATTGTTTTTGCTGACGTATTCTGTGCTGTGCTGTTTACTGTAATTATAAATACATTCCCAGTTCAGCCTACCTCCTCAAATATGCACATGCTATGAATATCAGGTATCGTTAACCATATATGGACTATGTACATTAGTACATGTACATATGTATATTATATTTATTATACAGCATACTTGTAATACATGCATATGTTGTATAATGTACATGTATATGTATATCATAGCTGGTATATAGTCTATGTACACATGTACTGTAATACAGGCATATGTGGTGTATATGTGTGTGTGTACATATATGTACATGTAGTTTTGTTATTGTTTGAGTTATAAATACAATACAATCTCTCGGGGTACATGTAGAGCAGTTATCTATTTTAATAGGTACATGTATATCATCTATAAATCTTCATTATCAGTGTATCTTCTATAGTCATAGACTACTTGTACTATAGAAATGGCACTATATGGTATCATGCACGTGCTTAGTCCATAAAAAGATTTTAAAATGTTTATTCTTAGCAGCAAAGAATATATACAAGCATGAGTGACAGTAATTATATTATAATGAAATAATGGATAGCTTTTGTTTTATAGTTTCTTCATTCCTGTGCTTTCATCAACCAACTCCATCACTCCTAACTTCTTCTTTACTTTCTTGACCAGTTCCTCTTCCTTTGCTTTTTCCAATGCTTTAATAACATGACCCCAATTAGCCTCTGGATAGACTCTCAGCCATTTATCGTACATAGCAATCTTTTGAGCTGGAATATCCCCGACCCTGTTTTTCTCTATAATGGCAACGAAATGCTTCTCCATTTTTGGCAGAAATAAAGCGAATGCCTGCCAGTCCACTAGCTCCTGGAGCCAGTCCAGTAGATCAGGCATGTCTGGTTTCCCATCCATTGTCAAGTATAACTGTTTGAGTATATACAGAGAGAAAGGGCAGTAGCTTTAACCGTGATTTTCTTATTTTTTGCTGACGTACTATTGCTGTGTTGGACATAGTTATGAATACAGCCTACCTCCTCAAATATGCACATGCTATGAATAGCAGATATCATTAACCATATATGGAATATGTACATTAGTACATGTACATGTATGCATACATGTACATGTATAATCTAGTATTGAGCCTATGTACACATGTACATGTACATACATCTAATACATGTATAATGTACATGTACATGTACATACAATAGGTGTAGCTTCACTGTATGTTCATGTTATTGTTTGTACAAGCTCTTGATCTATTTCCTCATTGGCTAGTTTGCTCTGTGTTAATAGTCAGTTATTATAATCAACATACACACATGCTGTATCTATGATATATTGAATCTTCATAGTTATGCACATATACAGGTACATGTATATATTGAGTCACTTTTATATTGTGCAAAGTTTGAGCTGATTCTGAACACAAATTATGAAGTTATAAGTGGCTGATTTTATACAAATTAAATTTTAAGTGACAATTTTTTTGTCGAAAGGTTATCTAAAAAATAGAATAACTAAAATTATAAAATTCATACAAACAAACACATCATATGCTACGATAGAAAACAGTACAAAAAATTAATACAAAAATAATAACAACAACAACAATAATAATAATAATAACAACGACAACAACAACAACAATAATAATAAACTTACTAATATGATAGCAGAACTAGACTAATATTATTATTATAAAACGTTAAATTCAAAATGAAGTGTCTTCAAGACTTCTTCCCTCCATTCCTCCGCTATCTCTCTAGCATGTGACTCTGGAGGTCCTTTCTGAGTCATTACACTCTCAATGAACTTCTTGCAGTGTTCCTCTATCGCTTTCACAGACTTCTTAAAGTTCAGTCCGGCCTCAAACTCTCGTATTAAGCTGTCATAGCTTGGGTACTCTTTCACTGACTCTGAGAGGAGACCCCGAGCGAACATTTCACGGGAAATTTGTTTAATGTTGTCTTTCAGTGATTTATTGAATGTAGCGTAGTTAGTTCGTATCACTTCAGTTATTATTCGTCTTAATTTATTAATATCAACTGATGGAGGGGGAGGAGCAACAGCAGGAGGGCCTGTAATATAAGAAGACATTAATAATTATAGTGTCTCATGTTTTGGTACTGTACTATAGTACAGGGTATTTCGCCAAAAATGACTAGGAAAGAATTCTCCATTTTTATATTTTTTCCTGATACATATACATGTTCTTATGTTGCGTAGAAAGTTTGAGCTGATTGTGATCAAAATTGGATTTTTTACAAAATTTTGAAGTTACTCAAAATTGTGCCAAAGTCCCTGTACTATAGTACAGGGTCGTAGGTCAAATTTCGCCAAAAATGACTAAGAGAGATTTCTCCATTTTTATTACATCTCCTGATTCATATACATGTACTTACGTTATACATGTCATCTAGAGTTAAAATTGTATTTAAGTTGCTCCAATAATCCTCCCTCCCTTTAATGCCTCACTTTTAATTTCAAATACTTTTCCTTTCCTCAGTCTCTCTTCAATGTCAGCTGCTAGTGCATTCTCTTTCAGCCTCTTAAGAGCACTAATGACATCAGTCCATGTACCAGGTGGATATACCCCAGTCCATTTAGTCCACAGTCCCATCTTCCTACTCTCCACTCCAGTCTTGTCCTCTTCAATCTTATCAATGTCCTTTTGTTTTATTCCTGGTAAGTACAGGCCAAAGGTTTGCCATTTTGTTAATGGTTCCAGCCATTCGGCCCACAGGTCTTCTCTAGGACTGGAATCAAGAGGAGAAGGTGGGGTTGAAGAGGAGGCCATTTTGTGTTGTGAAGTGCGTGGGTGACTGGGGATTTTCCCTTTTATAGATGTTTTATTGTAGTATGTATTTAATCAACAAAGTGTTAACAAAAACCAAAATCTACTGCTAAGTACACTATAATCAATCCTACTAGTTACCATAATAATTATTTTATTTAGCAAAAAGAAGAATCCTAGCCATTTTAAGTATATTGACATTAGTCTAATTTGCTACTTTTAGAAGTTGTGCATAGTTCTTCATCAGCTTTTCTTTTCAATGTTTTACTTCCTAAACATGTACAGGATACATTAATTACAATAATATCATTTCACTCACTGATGTAATCAGCTGTTGAGTTTTGATCACAATCTTCAAGAGCTTTAATTAATGTGCTCCATTTTGCTCCTCCTTTATCATTTACATCATCAGCTTTCTCCAACCATTTCACCAGACACTCTCTAACACACCCATTAGTATCTCTTGGATAATCCATCTCAATAGTTTTTAATGTATTATGATATAAACCCAAACCAAGACCAAAATTAAACCATTCAGCATTTGAAAATTGACTCTTTTTAAGCAACATTCGTACATCATGCAAATGTTTTATGTTCAATAGAACATCTTCTTCTATACCTGTAATTATTACCATACACTATTACTGTTAAAAGTTAAATTTACCTGCTGAACTAGAGTCAGATTCAAGACCAAACCAGCACCAGTAAGTCTCATCATTTTCACTGATATCACTTGACTTACACAATATACAATTTGCTACCTGATTCTCTTCATCCACAACACAATAGCAATGTTTTTTCTTATTAGGGCAAGGAAATGCATTTGCATGATTCCGTTTAGCATTGATGGCATCAGAACTTTTATTGATAGTTGTGGTGATCAACTCACGAACTTGTGGACAATACTTCTTAGGACCATCAAAATAAACTTTAATATGTTCATAGCAATTGATTATGTAAAGTGTATAACGTTTTCCTTTAATGTAGATCCAAAATGAAACAGCATCACGATACTTGGAGTCTTGAGTAAACTCGACTCTGTATTCCTTCTGTTCCAGCAAATGGACATAAAATAAGATAAAAATTCCTTGAGGAACGTGGACTAACTTTTTTGATTCCCATTCATCTTCCTGTTCTAGCCACACATAATAAAGAGGCTTTATACTTTCAGGTAGATCCTTATCATACTCATTGTTGTAGGCAGGTAAAGCAGAAGGAAGAAAATAAACATAATACCCAGCCTGATTTTTCAATTCACTAATAATATGAAGATGTTGAAGGAGGTTAATGAAGTATTCTGGTGTAAAATCATCTGAGAATACTTTTGAAAACTTTTTGAGAAGACCTTTCTTGAAACGACCATTTTTTGTAAGATAAGACTTCTCAAATTCAGTTACATTTGTTGCCAGTGATTGTGCTGTTGGATAATCAACGTAAGTGAGAGCTAACAAATGAGAAAGAACATCAATGATTTTCTGAGGGTTAACAAATACTAATTGTGGTTGGATTCTAGGGTAGTATAAAATGATTGTGCTATTGTGAAGAATGGTTAGAGCTAATTCGACTTCATCATCATTCATGTAAAGCTTATAACCTTCTTTAATGGCTTCATCTTTAGTAACAAAACCTTTGCCTTTTGCCTTCTTTTCCAAATAAAGCTCAAAAGCAAAACATCGTATTGGGACATCAATTTCAATAGTAGCCTCTATACATTTCGATATTGTCTCTAAAATTTCTCTACTATTTTTCTGTCTTTTACTTGAATGCTTCTGCATTGTATTAACTGGATATATGACTGAATTCCCATGTACTTTGGAAATAATACGACTCTCTAATTGAGGCAGTTCTGACATCAAATTACTACTCATCTCTACCACTTTTGTCTCAGCATCTTTTTCATTAGTCCTTTCAATCAGTACATCATAATGAGTACCCAGGACAAAAGACATTGAGTGTTTAGACTGAAGTTTGACAAATTCAATATCAATTGGTTTTTGAACTGATGCTGATGAAACAACAGAATCGAATATTTTACGATTTGTATATTTCATTCCCCCATCACATGGAAATTCTCGTCCATTAATTCGATACATAAACTCAAACTCCTCGTCAATGCCTTTTGAAATATCAAGTGTGATGACGTTAAGAGTAGCTGCTCTAGTAAACACTGGTAGCAGCTCTTGGTATGCTGGTTGACCACCAGAATCAACAATGTATACCCACTTCTCACTTAACTGAGCTTCTGCTTTAGGTAGAAGATCAGCAATTTCCTTAAGTACATCTTCAGGATCGTAATCTTCTAGTGGTACTTCTAAATCAATTTCCATGGCACCCTCTAATTCTTCTAAATGTGGATGAGCTGATATTTGCCTTCTTCGCAAAGCATTTTCTGCAGCTTTTTTTAAACTAGATGCTAATTTCTTCAGCAGTTCATCTCTAGTAATTCTCTTCCATGTCTCTTTACCATCAAAAGCTATTCTAAGAGCCTTGACAGCTTTACAAGCTATTGGTGTACTGTCAGTGATAGAGACTATAGAATGAGGAGTGAGGCCAGAAGATTGTACAGGAGTTGTAGTGGTTGAGGGGGCATTGGTATGTGGGTCAGATTGTAAAAGGGTAGGTGGCTTAGATGAGTTAGCATATTCTGATGGTATGCCCATTGGTGGGTCTTCATTTAGTAGAAGACTTTGTGCACATGTTTTTCCAGATCCAGCAGGACCAATCATGAGTACACGGGTAAGTGTCAGCTTCATAATACCTTCTTTACACCACTGCTCTAGTGTGCCTATACACATTGATGTACAGTGACAGCTTGATTTTATTATACCATATAGGGCATAATGTTCGCAGGATGCAAATTTCGTGAAATCTACTAAAATTAAAATTTACAGATTTTAATTTTGCAAATTCTACCATGTGTGCCATGCAGGTATCGTATTAAATTGAAATTCGTGGATTTTATTTTTGTGAATTTACTTTATTCGCAAAATCCACCAAATTTGCATCCCACGAACATGATGCCCTATATGGTAAACTGTACAAATGATAAAAATTAACCCTAAAGGCTTTTCACACTGACACTCTTTTTAAAGCTTATTGATTAACATGTGCATTACATTAATTAACATTATTAACAGTAACATTATGCAACAGTATAATTGTAAGAATACCTGATTTTATTAGATCTTCCATTTGAAACTTTTCATTGCCTACAAAAATGAATAATGATACCAATACACCAGGCATATAACAAAATAGCATTTAAGGATATAGTATTAAGTTATTTTCTTTTACCTGGTGTATTGGATATATCATCAACTGGTGATGGTAGTACAGTATGTGAACTGACATTATCAGGTATAGACTGACCTAATGTATTGAGATAATTATAATGAGCATTATCGAACACTGGAATAATGTACTTACACATAAATTTTTATAATTGGAGCATTGTATAAAATAATTAATATCAAGCCTTTTAACTTACCTATATATTCCAGAAGTTTAGATTTTGCTTTGCTCAGTTGATCAGGAAAGTCATCACACAGTTCTATTAATGTATCCCAATTGACATCTCTATCAGCATCAAACCACCTCTCGAATACCATCATAAGATTGGTATTTCCTGTTCCTGGTATTGGCATCAGATCAGACACATCTACATTCAATCCAATCCCTATTAGCTTGTAATGGTTAGCAGAAGAAACAAATATCTTCATGACTGCTGCCTTAGTAAGCTCCTTGTCTATATAATAGAGGCTTTATAATTTTAAACAGTAACTAATATTTGTACCTACCTGTTGTAGGACCAGGATTGAGTTCAACATCTCCTGATAGGAGGAGGAGCATACGTAGACAAACAATCAAATAGAGATCATTGTAAATCAGGTTAGAACTGCTGCCGCCAGGTAAGATTACTAACTGGAGGTAATTTGTATCAGTAACAGTAACACCAGTAGTACATTGTACTTGGTAGCAGTTACCTAATAATAAAATACCAGTAAATATACAAGTACAAAGTTGTAATTGTTGTTTACCTGTTGGAGGAATCATCAAGATGTGTCTTAATAAAGAGAGAGAGAGAAAGAGGAGGAGGAGGCATAAAGCAATAAGAGACAGAGCTGGTGGCAGTTTAGATGTCTTCTCTCCTGATGTAGTACTGCCTGACTTGCTGTCTACTGCAGCTTTGAATGAGTGAGAGTGACGACCATTAGCTGGTCTACTGGAGGCAGCTTGACAGTAGTTCCACAGTCCAATACTTGCTCTCCATTGAGAGACATCAATCATCTTGTAATTATTGTTGAAGGTATGTTACAAGACAAGTAGTTCTTCTAATATAAGTAACACTCATCATCACATGACAGTGACTGTTTGTATTACTGTTATTATTAGCATTTCAGTTATTATCCCCAAATATGGTCAATTATGTGTGTACTTAGTATATTAGTATGTGTGTGTGGTAATAGCTAAAGGGTGAGTACAGGAAGTAGATCTTAGTGTATGACCAGAGGCTGCATGGGGTTATTCTTATCACTTATTTCATAGCATAATGCATACATGCATCCATCTTCACTTTTTAAGATATTCCAGAAGCCAATGCTTTATGTACTCCTTGATATTTAAATATACAGGTATGTATACAATGTACATCCTGGATTACATATACTTTTGACTGTATTGTCTGTAGTATATTATTCATAAAAGATCATATATTATTGTTCAAAAGGTCACCTATTACTGGTCAGATGAAGCACTATATCATACTGCTA
>NW_003546445.1:106217-114860 GCF_000090795.2 Amphimedon queenslandica | reverse complement strand
TTAGGCGAAAATCTGTACAGGGTCATGCCCAAATTTCGCCAAAATTGAAAAGGAGAAAATTTTTCATTTTTATTACATTTCCTGATGCATATACATGTACTTATGTTGCATAAAAAGTTTGAGCTGATTCCAATCAAAATTGGATTTTTTACAAATTTTTAAATTTACTCAAAAATTGGGCCAAAGTCCCTGTACTATAGTACAGGGTCACGCCCAAATTTCGCCAAAATTGAAAAGAAGTTCTCCATTTTTATAATTTTTTCTGATACATATACATGTTCTTATATCGCATAAAAAGTTTAAGCTGATTTCGATCAAAATTGGATTTTTTAATGAATTTTTAAAGTTACTCAAAATTAGGCCAAATTTTGCTAAGATTGAAAATGTGAGAATTTTCAATTTTTATTACATTTCCTAATACTGTATATGCCGTATATTTCACGGGTATAAAATTTTGCAATTTGGCTGCATTTTTGTATTCGCGAATAAAAATTTCATGATTTTAATGTAATTACCGCACCTACTATACAATCAGCACATTATTTTGCGGATTTTTATTTTACAAATTTTTCCAAAATGCAAAATTTAATTACCACGAAATATATGGCATATACGGTACATTATACATGTCATTTAGAGTTAAAATTGCATTTAAGTTGCTCCAATAATCCTCCCTCCCTTTAATGTCTCACTTTTAATTTCAAATACTTTTCCTTTCCTCAGTCTCTCTTCAATGTCAGCTGCTAGTGCATTCTCTTTCAGTCTCTTAAGAGCACTAATGACATCAGTCCATGTACCAGGTGGATATACCCCAGTCCATTTAGTCCACAGTCCCATCTTCCTACTCTCCACTCCAGTCTTGTCCTCTTCAATCTTATCAATGTCCTTTTGTTTTATTCCTGGTAAGTACAGGCCAAAGGTTTGCCATTTTGTTAATGGTTCCAGCCATTCAGCCCACAGGTCTTCTCTAGGACTGGAATCAAGAGGTGAAGGTGGGGTTGAAGAGGAGGCCATTTTGTGGTGTGAACTGTGTGGGTGTTGGGGATTTTCCGTTTTATACATAGATACATACATTGTTTAATGTGTAATTAAACTAATTATGCTCCTTTTCATTAAAGAGGGTAAGTCATGTTACTTCTCAGATGTCATTCCATTCTTTCTCTCTTGATCCTCTCTCTCTTCCTCCTTCTACTTTTTATAGAAGAATTAGATCAGTAGCGTTGCTGAGGAAAATGACTGTTGCTGTTGCTATGACAACCGTACATGTACATCCATGAAGAGATACTCGAGAATATTTTACATTTTAAAAATCTTTTATTTTGTCCATATTGTTGTAATAATTTTTTAAAAGCAATTGCTTTAATCAACTATAAGCAAACAACAACAACAACAATAATGATAATAATAAGCTAATTATTATTATTATATTTTTCTAATAGTTTATCAGCTAGTTTAATAGTTCTTCTAGTACCTTCCTCTCTAAGTATATCTAAGAATATACCAAATACTTCTCCTTCCATATTAATGGAGCTTGAAATGATGTGGAGCAATTCATCCATTCTTTCACCAGCAGTTTGTTTAGTGTAGCCATCAGTTATTTCTCTTTTCTCTCTTGCATTGATAATATTACATTCCAGTAGCTTGTCAACTAAGAAGTGAATATCAATCCCACAATTCTTTATCATTCCAGTACATTCTGTCATTACTCTATGAGCAATATCAGATCTAAATGTACCTATTAATGATACAGATTCAGTGATTAGCGTGTTATTATGTTAATTTCTACCATGCTTGTTTTGAATTGACCAATCAGATTGCATTATATGAGGTGTCTAAATCACTTATAATACCCCGGGAAAATATTTAGAAACCTCCGGGAAATTATTTAGATACTTCTGCCAAAGTTTGGGAAATTTTAGGAATAAAAATGATGACAGCAATAATAGTAATGTTATTTTTGAATTGTTATGTGTATGTTTGTGCAGTTATTAAAGCTGAAGTGTCTGTCTTCATCTAGAGATATGTTTTGTGCTTTTGGAGGATGAGGTGAATTGGTATATCGTCACTAGCTACTGCTGTTTTTGTTTGTAATAATAATATTATTGAGGAAACATCTTCCAGCATTTTGTTGATCTGAAATGTGCTTATAAATTCGTACACCATCCGTGCTTCTGTGACCTGTTCTTTTCATGATTAATTGTTCATCAACACCAGCTTGAAATAGTCTAGTAGCAGCAGTCACGCCGCGAAGTGAGTGGTTTGTTTGTAACCATCGATTCCCCAGTTGCTGCAGCAAACATTTTAAACATTATTTCTCCAATAAAGAAGAGTGGCCTGGTTGGAGCTTCTCCAAATCTTTCATTCTTTCCTTGCACCAGTCATTCAGAATATTTTCTACACATCATATTGCTTTTTTAGTTGTGCATGGCGCACAGTGCTGTTGTACATCTTTAAATCCTTGTCCGTTGCGAAACAAGATGGTATATAGCACTAATGAAGTAGGCGGGGCAGTCATAAAATGATGAGATACAGAGATAGGCGTTTCCAGAGCTATCAATGGCGGCTGTGTTAGTCGCATCTTTTGAGAACAGACGAGCATTGTTGCTTTTCCATTCTAGTGCGTGACTTAAAATGAATTGGTTGCTAATGGTAAGGAATTTTATACTTCTTGTGTATCCTAGCTACAAGAAATGCATCTAATCTGATTGGACGCATGGTAGAATACGGTTATACACCTCGGTCTCGGTTTCTATGGCATTTATTGACCTCGGGACTGCGTCCCTCGGTCAATAAATCCCATAGAAACCTCGACCTCGGTGTATAACCTATACATCAACCATACCTTCTTCAGTTTTTCTCCTGGTTTGACTGATACTAGCAGTAGAGGAGCTGGAGCTAGTACTGTCTACTACACAAATAAATTTAAAAAATATGAATTAGAGATCAATCATCATAAACTAACTCATTGATAAAGGAGGAGGTGATCGGTTGATGTAAATTATTATTGAAGGATCTATTCCAGTTAATTCAATGGGACAATGAAGTGGCTTTTTAGCAACACCAATTTCAGCATACACTGATATATGGATACTGGAACGCATAGGATCATTTATAAACTTGTCCACTACATTTTGACGTATCTATAATAATAGGTAACAGTCATACTGTGTATTATACACATGTACACTGTACATACTTGCATTGGGGATTGGTCAGGATGTACAGTCCATCCTGATTCAAGTGATTTGGTATCTTGTAGATGTAACTCAAGGATACCATCAGGTTGATTGTACTTGAATTCCGGAACAATTGGACCATCTTTTTCAGCTTCAGGATGCTTGTCCTCTAAATACTAAAATTCCAATAAATGACATTCTTCCTAAATTACATTACATACTTGCTGAAGGACTTCTAAATCTCTAACAACAGAAAATGTAGTCATCCATTGATTAACTTCTTTCTTTTCATGATACATCATTCCAGTGTACAGTAGAGTGACTCCTGTATAAGAATTATAAATTAAAACATAATAACTGTGACATATACCTTTGTCTTCATTTGGTTTTTGCTTCACTTCATCTTCAGTTGATTCATTGCTAACATTAGATGCACCTAATAATACAAAACCTCATTATGAATGTACTTCATAAATTATACAATGCATACATACCAGAAGTAGACTCAACTTTTTGGAGTTTTTGATTAGAGTCATCAGTTACTGATTCTATTATGAAGATGAAACTTTATACAACACAATTACAGTCACACATACCTTGAGATAGTCCAGTATTTATTGGTGAGGCAGTTCTCTCACTAGTCTCTCCTGCTCCATTACCACTATCATTATGTGTGTCATCAGTTGATCCTATTATTGTACATTATTAATAATAAAACACTATTTCCATCATACATGTACCTTCAGGTGGTGTCTTATAACCTTCCTCACTCTCACTGTCACTAGGTGTGTCTCCATTACTCATCTCAGCTACAATACCCATACAACAGAATTGCTCACGATTTATTGATCCATATCTTTCCCCAACTCTAAAAGATCCTCCTTCAACTATACTGAACTGGTAAGGAGACTTCAGTGGAGCTCTCACAAACTTGAGGCAACCAGTCTGACTAGTGTTCCTTAGATCCACACAATGTTGTAGCTCTATTACCAGTGGTTTTAATAGTCCCTTAGATACTGATATTGCATATACTGCACTCACTAGCACAGTACCTTTGGGTACCTTGAAATTACCACCAGCTAGTGCAGTAACAGCTACTTCAGTATCCTTGGACACTGCTCCTTGAGGACACTCTAATCTGAATCCATATTTCTCCCACTGGAGTGAGTGAGACCTGTCTCCTTGTAGGATAAAGAGCTTCTGTCCAGCTATAATGACACTAGAGTCTAGTGAATCTGAAACAATACATACACATCATATCTAATACCAGTATAGTACACACACAATCATTCACACGTGTACATGTACATGAATAATTTACCCATTGAAGGGATCAGGTAATTAAATTGTAGTCCAATGGAACTAGTCTCTTTGATGGATTGTTCCTCTAAGGATGTGACTCTCTCCTGTAGTTGTGACTTCTCCTTCATTAGTTTGGTTGTATACAATTCATTATCAGACACTTTAGCTCTAAGGTCTATAAATTAATAGAATATTAATAATTATTATTGATTGATAATGATACACTAACCAGTAATGATCTGTTTCTCATTCTGTGATTGTTCCTCTACTTGTGACGTCAGTTTAGCTATAACTTTGTCTTTCTCAGAAATGTCAGTTTTCAGTTTTTGATTGTCGTCTACACAATGAACATTATACTGTATAGAGCAAAATTTTTGAGGGCTGTAAATTTAGTGAATTTGCCTAAAAATCTATTTTGCAAATTTATGCTGTCTGCCATCTTTTACCATAATAATTTGAGTTTCGCAGAAGTAATTTTTGCGAATCTTTAAAAATTACCAAATTTGTGAAATTTACAACCCTCAAAAATTTTGCACTATCTCATTTGTGTGTATAGTTAAATAACCAATAATGATCCGTTTCTCCTTGAGATATTGATCCTCCATATCAGCTACTTTGATTTTCAATTTCTCATAATCTTCTATACATTAATAAAATATTCATACAGTAACCAGTAGCAAGTAATTTTCATGGCCCAAAAGTTTCACAAGTTCATCCAAAAGTCTATTTCGTGGTTTTAATTTTCTGCCTTTTAGCCTTGTTGAACCATATTAAATTGATTTTTGCAGATTTCATTTTCGTGATGTGAAATTGACAAAAATTTTGGGCCACGAAAGATTTTATTAGTGTTATTAATATTATTATTAAATTTATATGGTAATCTGTTTCTAATAGAATAAAATGTAGCCATAAAAAAATAATAATATTTTTAATTCTCTGCATGAATGATAGTTCTAACAAAAATCAATATCAAAGTAGTTTAGTTTGCAAAGCTTATACATGTACTTAACTACTTATACATAGTTCATCATCCTTACCATAATTAGCTTACCTTGTTGATTATCCAAGCACTGTAGTACAAACCTTGCACATGAGACAGCTCCAAACGGTTGCCACATTTTGTCTTTTTCTTCTGTTTCCCAGTCAACGATAGCTTTTATTACGATCCATTCAAATCCTACTCTCTCAGCAGCCTTATAAATACCTTTTGCTTCCATTTCTCCTCCAAGTGCTTTTTGGACATATTTCAACTTCTCTTCTTTTGCTTCTTTGCTATGAAACAGTGTGAATTCGGAGGCCAGAGAACCTTGATGATGAACTTTAACTGCTTTACCTTCAAATTCAAAGACTTCGCGGTGTTTGAACTTTTTAAAAAGATTCTTTCCACAATGGTACTCGGTAGGTAAAATGCTTGTATCTTTTCTTTCAATACACTGATGTTCAGTGTCAATGATACTTTTAGCAACAATGATGTCACCTAAATTTGTTTTATCATCAAGTTCATCAGTTTTGCTCTCCTTTGCTCCATAGCATATCCCAATAGCAATGACAAAATAAGCTTTTACGTCATTTTGAACTGAAACAAGAATATCTTCAGTCTCATCTGGGCCCTGGCCTGTCCTAGTTATTGCAACATGACACAGTCCATACTTCCCCAGGATAAAATTTGCCACTTTATCTGTTGTGACAACTTTAATATAATAACCATCACGTCCAGTAGGTTCAGTTGCACCCATCACAGCACGGTACTCTATAGTTGTGGCAGTCACCAGAATGTAACGGACTTTTTTTATAAACTCTTTCTCTTCTTCAGTCAGATCTGCAAATTTTTTCATCTCAATTTTTCGTTCAATGTCCTCCAGTTTTGGGTAATATTTGCTGACATCAGGAGGTGGATCTGACTCTATTGTACATGTTAATTAGAAATTATAAAATTATTCTAACATACTTTGCTCATCACTGATAGTCTTGTCCTCACCAGCTGCTGCACTATCAACTGGTTCTCTGTAAATACAACAACAGATTCATTAATTGGAGTCAGTAAAGGATATTTACTTGGGATCCATCTTTTGCTTTTTAGCATTTGCTTGTGCTGTCCCATTGCTTTCTGCCAATGAAAAATGAATGAATGAATTAATGAATAATTAAAAATTATTAATATGATTATAATTTTTACCTAGATATTCCAGAAGGTTAGATTTTGCTTTGCCCAGTTCATCAGGAAAGTCATCACACAGTTTTATTAGTGTATCCCAATTGACATCTTTATCAGCATCGAACCACCTCTGGAATACCAAATTAACAAATGGTAGCATCAGATCAGACACATCTACATTCAACCCAGTCCCTATTGTCATGTAATGGTGAGCAGAAGAATCAAATATTTTTAGAACTGCTGCCTTAGTACACTCTTTGCCTATAAGATGGGGCATAACAAACTGTCATTATTATTTGATCTTAAAGTCTATACAGCTGCAATAATGTACACAATTTATCAATTAAGTTCCACACTATCTGACTTATGTAGCAAATTGTTTAGTATTAGTTAAAGCACTGTTGAGAGTAGGTTACGGAAATTATTGCACGAGGGGCGGTCGAGAGGAAAATGTAGTACGAGGCGAAGCCGAGTGCTACATTTTCGTCGAGACCGTCCCAAGTGCAATAATTTCTGTAATCTACGAATCAACAGTGCTTTGATTGGTTTGTAGTGGTGCGTGGGCGGATCAAATGAAATTTCAAAAGTCTCGCAGGTGGCCATCACAAGACAATCAGATCTCATTTATCACTATTATTATTGTTACAAGTATAATGTATGTAGCTGAGGCTGTGATTTGCCTCTATCAAAGCTTGTGGTTAACAGGAAAGCCCATACATATTATACTGCACAGTACTATATATTCCACACAGTGCTACATTTTCTTACCATGCGGTTATTGGAAGTTGTAGCACTGGCGGCGCCTTTGATCCGCCCACGCACCATACTACAATTATTATTGACGGTTTGTATTGATCAAAATGCATCACATCAAGTCACCTGACACTAAATGTGTGCGATGGCATCATTGATAGGCAGTGACTTGAAACCACTCCAGTGTGAACACAATCAGGCCCGGCTCTGGGATATAACAGTCAACAGATCAGTTTTTGTACAAAGGAGGTTCTAAAGGAGGCTAAGCACTAGCAGCTGTACTGGCTATTATATTGCAGCTGCACCTAGTACTGCAACAAGGCATGAGTACATCATGAACAATATGCAGGCTGATGATTATCAATACTTCAGTATTATTTTAGTAATACTATTTAGTATTAATGACATTATTAGTAGGCCTATTATTCTAACATACTTTGATCATCACTTTTACTTCTTCCTGTGCTACCAAGCAGTTCTCTATAAACACAAGAACATTACAATAAATTGTTTATTGTACTGTAAGAGAGTATTATTTACTCTGAATCAGTAGTCTCTTCTTTTCCAGCACTACTTGCAAAATGGCTCAAGCCTCCTTTGTCTGCTATAGAAATGAGATGATATGATCAAGTAATTGTGGAATATTTTATCATCTCTTGTGTCTTTTGTTATTATGTTTCTAATCTTACCTTCTTGAGTGGACCAATCACTTTTCTCTGGAATCCTGAACTCTATAAAAAGATTTCGAATGCAAAGCAAAATTAAGAAACTCAATTTTAAGGAAATACCTTTGGCAATTTTTGTTCCAAGGTCCTTATCCATTGTTCTTACAGCATCATACAGCCACCTTACATTAGCTCTAACTCCTTTATCATACACTTCAGTATTTCCTCTCAGCCAATCAGCAACAACATCATTTAGTGCAAACCATACACCATTGTTTCTGTTATTGTAGGCTATGGTGTCTATTGTACCCCGAGGGATACGGAATTGTACAGCCAATTCTTTATATTTTGGAGCTATATCTTTGCCAATCAGATCCATAATTCTACCATGATCACCTTTATATAAAACAGAGTTTTAATGCCAGCTGTATAAAATTAGAATTATTTTACTTTTAGTTAGTTCTCTTTTAACAAAAGGATCTTGTGGATTCTCCTTACTGTAGTTCACTAAATGATACAAAAGGATGTAGCTATACTAGTACAAGCTTTACAATACCTGAAGTAGACATTCTTGATGATGGAGAAGCTAGAG
>NW_003546445.1:99974-102270 GCF_000090795.2 Amphimedon queenslandica | reverse complement strand
GTGTAGAAAGTTTGAGCTGATCCAATCAAAATTGGATTTTTTACAAATTTTTTAAGTTATTCCGAAATCGGGTAAAAATCCCTGTACTATAGTACAGGGTCACAGATCAAATTTTGCCAAAAATGAAAAGTAGAGAATTCTCCATTTTTATAATTTTTTTCTGATGCATATACATGTATTTATGTTGTGTAAAAAGTTTGAGCTGATTCCGATCAAAATTGGATTTTTTATAAATTTTTAAAGTTGCTCCAAAATTGGGTAAAAGTCCCTGTACTATAGTACAGGGTCTATAGTACAGGGACTATAGTACAGGGTCATGGGCCAAATTTCGCCAAAAATGAAAAGAAGAAAATTCTTCATTTTTATTACATTTCCTGATGCATATACATGTACTTAGTTGTGTAGAAAGTTTGAGCTGATTCCAATCAAAGTTGGATTTTTTACAAATTTTGAAAGTTATTCCGAAATTGGGTAAAAGTCCCTGTACTATAGTACAGGGTCACGCCCAAATTTTGCCAAAATTGAAAAGGAGAGAATTCTCCATTTTTGGACATTTCCTGATGCATATACATGTACTTATTTTGCATAGAAAGTTTAAGCTGATTCCGATCAAAATGACTAGGAGAGATTTCTCTATTTTTATAATTTTTCGTGATACATATACATGTTCTTATGTTGCATAGAAAGTTTAAGCTGATTCCAATCAAAATTAGATTTTTTATGAATTTTTAAAGTTACTCAAAATTAGGCCAAATTTTGCCAAGATTGAAAATGTGAGAATTTTCAAATTTTATTACATTTCCTAATACTGTATATGCCGTATATTTCACGGGTATAAAATTTTGCAATTTGGCTGCATTTTTGTATTCACGAATAAAAATTTCGTGATTTTAATGTAATTACCACACCTACTATACAATCAGCACATTATTTTGTGGATTTTAATTTCACGAATTTTTCCAAAACGCGAAACTTAATAACTACAAAATATATGGCGTATATGGTACATTATACATGTCATCTAGAGTTAAAATTGTATTTAAGTTGCTCCAATAATCCTCCCTCCCTTTAATGTCTCACTTTTAATTTCAAATACTTTTCCTTTCCTCAGTCTCTCTTCAATGTCAGCTGCTAGTGCATTCTCTTTCAGCCTCTTAAGAGCACTAATGACATCAGTCCATGTACCAGGTGGATATACCCCAGTCCATTTAGTCCACAGTCCCATCTTCCTACTCTCCACTCCAGTCTTGTCCTCTTCAATCTTATCAATGTCCTTTTGTTTTATTCCTGGTAAGAACAGGCCAAAGATTTGCCATTTTGTTAATGGTTCCAGCCATTCAGCCCACAGGTCTTCTCTAGGACTGGAATCAAGAGGAGAAGGTGGGGTTGAAGAGGAGGCCATTTTGTGTTGTGAAGTGTGTGGGTGTTGGGGATTTTCCCTCAATAATTTACTGCTCTATTTCATTGTTGTGTTTAAGTTTATTAAAAACATCATACTGCAACCAAGGATGTGCAATCAGCAATTCTATTGAAAAGTGAACACTAATTAATTTTAAAAAAATTTATTTAATTAATTTAGAAACTTAGTTACGGGCCTAAAAATGTCTATCACTAGTCAAAACCGTTCTATAAAAGGCACAAAAACTGATAAAAAATCAATTTGAAAAAGTTTACTAGCTATTATTTCTTTAGTAAGTCACCCTTTTCAGGCTGTTCATCCAAGCATTTTAAGACAAACCTTGCACATAAAACCGCTCCTAATTTTTGCCAATTTACGTCTTTGTCTTTATTTCCCCAGTCAACGATAGCTTTTATTACGATCCATTCAAATTTTTCTCTCCTAGCAACCCGATGTATACCATTTGCTTCCATTTCTCCTCCAAGTGCTTGTGGAACTTGTTGTAACATTTCCTGCTTTTTTGTTTCACTGTCATGCAGTGTGAATTCAGAGGCCAAGACACCGACGTGAACTTTAACAAATTTTCTTTCAAATTCAAAGACTTCATCGTGTTTGAATAAATTCAACAGTGTCTCGCCACATTGATATGTGTCTGGTAAAACATTTATTGTTTCTTCACTACGCTGATGTTCAGTGTTGACGATACTTTTAGCAACAATGATATCAGCTAAGTTTGTTTTATCATCAAGTTCTTTTGTTTTGCTCTCCTTTGCTCCATAGCATATCCCAATAGCAATGACATACTTAGCTTTCACATCATTTTGTACTGAAGTAAGAACTTCATCGGTGTTATCTGGACCCTCGTTTGTCATTTATATTACAACATTACATGGCCCA
>NW_003546445.1:98218-99331 GCF_000090795.2 Amphimedon queenslandica | reverse complement strand
GAGAGAGAGAGAGAGAAAGAGGAGGACGATAAGAGACAGAGCTGCTGTCAGTTTAGATGTCTTCTCTCCTTATTTGTGTGTGCTACAAATAGACTTATAGTGGACAGGAAGTAGATTGTAGGCTAAGTTGTGGTTCACACCACATCCTCTCTTCTCATTAACATAATATAAACTGTATATTTTATCCTTTTCCCACTCATTTCTCATTAACTTGTACATATCTTGTAGATACTATGTAGAGGCCAAATGATAGCAATACTTTTGCAAGGAAAATTTTTATAACTAGAGCTATGAAATAGGTCTATGCATGAGTGATGTGGGAAATTAGGAACTGAAAGAATGATATTCCTTGCCTACTCTAAATTTGGGAAGACAAATAGTCAAAAGGTCACACAGCTAAATTGAACATGGTCAGATGACTCAAGTATTGTACCAGGCAGCTCCTAAAAGAGTTGAACATACAGCATGACTATAGTCAGAACTAGACCTGGAATTGTTACTACTATTATTGTCATTCCAGATATTATCATCAATGATTCACAAGCCTGATAAGTTTTTTGAAAAGAAGCCACATATCATTATTCATTTTACCTTCAAGCAACACTGTTACCCACAATAGAAATTAAGCTGTTCCATGGGTGGCATGTTGTTTACAGCATGAAAGTACTCCATGCAGAAGCAGTATGTGTGTGACTGCATGAATAAATATTGAATTATGGTAAATTAGATGTAATAACTGTTCATAGTATTACTCTACTACTGTTATTGCTGTAGTTCCATTGATTATGGCTAAATCAAGTTATTTCACAGAATTAATTTATGGATAATAATAAATACAGTAAATGATAAAGTTATATGGCAATTGATATACAACTGAAGTACATTAATCGCAAGATCTACCACTAGTCTCACTAGTACTGGTGTAGCTATATGCAAAATAGATGTGTGCAATAGGAATATTGCAATTTTCCAATAACTTTGAATATAATATGGTATTTTTTAATATGGCATCTACAACGAATCCACTCAAGTAATATAGCACTTTATTTTGGTCGTGCTTTATGCAATTTTGTTGTATTATTTAGTAGTGCATGGTAGATCTAGTCAGCTAAT
>NW_003546445.1:88212-89862 GCF_000090795.2 Amphimedon queenslandica | reverse complement strand
TAGCTACAAAAAATAGGTGAAATCAACATTATTAAATCCCTTTATATGAATGGTATATGTGGAAGCACAATTGATTTTATAAACAATAATATTGAAACCATAAAACTTCAGAAACAGGTTTTCTGGATGACAATTTTAGTTTATCTGGTCCCTATAACTAGCCATATATGTAGAAATTGATAATCTACTCTACATCTAGTTCCTCTGGGAGTGTAGTATGGGCCTGGGTAGCTAGTACTGGAGACCAATGTGGACTTGGGTAGCCATTATTAGGGGCCATGTGGTGCTTGTATTGATTATATGTATGATGCAATTAATTGATTGATTTTAATTATTCATTACTGTAAATGTAATAAGTGTGTGTGTGTGTGTGTTTGTGTTTCGACCTAACCCCCGGGCTATGTCTCAGGACCCAGCTACCATAACCGTAGCCTAGCGCTGGGCTTGCACCTCGATTGAAAGTACTGGCATCTTCAAAGCTCAACACATCCATTGACTTAAGAGTCGAAATTAACAGAGTATGGGGTTTCCCTTCTATTTGAAAATGCTTACTGGGCAAGGGACAGACAGTCTGGCCTTGAGAACCAGAAATGGCGGGTTAAAGATCTTTTATGGGGGCCCAACTCTCCCCACACTGTCTGAGCCTCACTCAGCTATTGGTTTAACTGATGAGGTGTTTATGTAACTGAACTCTATGTTAACTACTGCTATGAACACAGATATGGTTTATGTTACATATAAAGGACACTGTATGCTACATGTACTTTGTTTATACAGTTAATTTTTGATTATAAATTGTTTTAAAATACATGACTTACAGGGAATGCTGTCTTTATTTACTGCCATCACACAATTAGATGCTGCCATGCTTGTTTAATTGGTACTTAAATATTCATGTACATGTAGGTGGGTATTAAATCATTAATTAATTTTTGTGTGTGTGTGTCTGTGTGTGTGTGTGTCTGTGTCTGTGTGTGTATGTCTGTGTGTGTCTGTGTGTGTCTGTGTGTGTGTGCTGGGGATTTTCCCTCAAGCCAACTGCCTGTGCCTGTGGAGTTGTTGCTGGAATTATTGCAGCTTACGCAGCTAGAGAAGATACGTAAGATGAAAACTTTTGTTGTATTGACTTGATGTATTCATTCATTTAATGTTAGGCCTAGTTCTAGGCTTTTGAGTGCTCAAGAGGAAGAACGTGAAGTTGAAGAGGAGGAGGAAGACAATGAACGAGAATCTGGGAGCCGAACTGGATGTCCTTCATTGTCGATTGACATAATGACATTTATGAAGTAGAGTTTCTGAGTGCACTGGGTTTCTGTTGGACTGACATAGTCCTAATTTGGCATCAGCCCATCCGCTCTTTACAGAAAAGTTCGATTGTCTAGACTAAGTTTTGATATTTATACGCAACTTAATGATGGTGAATTAGATGATACTATTTCCCATATTAAGGCTGATCACCCAGATGCTGGAGAAGTAATGATTAATGGTCATTTGCGGTCAAAAGGCATACGTATACCACGTAGTCGAATTCGTGCATCAATCCACAGGCTTGATCCCTTTGTTCGTGACAGATTAAACTCAGCGATTAGGTGCTGTCCATATCATGTTCCCGGTCCAAACTATGTCTGGCACATTGACGGTAATCATGAG
>NW_003546445.1:86185-88107 GCF_000090795.2 Amphimedon queenslandica | reverse complement strand
TATTACCAGCTGCAGGTGAACATGTTACAGTATCCCATTCTCACTTCGATCCTTGTTCTGCTCTTCAACATGCATTAAAGACCAGGTTTAACCCTCTATCGTCTCCTAATTACTTTGATGATGGCTTGTATTATAACCTTTATTGCTGATCATTTGCAAGTATGTGTTTTATGCTCACAAAACAATCAGTGAGCAATTAACTTGTTATTTTATTTTTTATCAACAAATTGTCATGAATTGTCTTACTAATGCAGTGAATGACCTGCAATATACAGCACCATATTATAACGCAAACAAAATTAAAGTACATATGAACTGATGCCAAATCATTCTACACATCCATCAGTGTGATGCAACAACAGGAATGCCATCTATAGGCAAGGTCATTTTGATCCAGGAAGAGAGAATTTCTACCCATTGGCTCAATATAGAAGTTGGATTATAGTAAAGGATTTTTTAAAGGAAGTTAGCAGTGCAAACCTTCATGTGGCTTGTTCTGATGCATAATGGCACACAGTACTAAAGGTCTTCTTTCAAGCAGCCATTCTTAAAGGGGTTAAAATTGAATACATAACTAGTTAATAACTAATGTATATAATGCATTATATATTATTATAATCCATTACAATACCTTTTAAAATAATATGTCAGTTTTGACACAAAAGGCACCCCATATGTATACACTGGCACACATGTGACACACCTATTCTACCAGTTTGAATTAATCAATCAGACTACTTTCAGAAGATTAATAAATCCACTCAAACATAATGATTGTATGTGCTAGACACTGACATGCTGCACTATATGTAGTAAAATAATTTGACAAAATGAAGAGGGAACACTATTGTAGCTAACAATATAAGAAGCTAAAATGTCTATCACTAGTAAAAAATAATCTATGAAAGGTACACAAGAGTCAATATCTAAGAAGTTAGTCATGGTAGTGCTAATAGTAGCAAATAATAATAATAATAATAATAATAATAATAATAATAATAATAATAATAATAATAATAATAATAATAATAATAGTGATAATAAGAATAATAATCATTACTTCACCACAAGCTAGCCTGGTTTTCCTCACTAGGTTGCGTATGGCATAAGTATTTAAGAACAAACTGTGCACACGAGACAGCTCCAAACTGTTGCCAATTTTTGTCTTTTTTTTCATTTCCCCAGTCAACGATAGATTTTATTACGATCCATTCAAATTTTTCTCTCCTAGCAACCCGATGTATACCATTTGCTTCCATTTCTCCTCCAAGTGCTCCTGAGGCATAATTTAATCTTTTTTGCTTTTCTTCTTCGTTGCGATGCAGTGTAAACTCAGAGGCCAAGGCACCTTGAGTGTGAACTTTGACATTTTTGCCTTCAAATTCAAAAACATCTTCATGTATAAATAACTTATACAGTTCTGTGTGTCCACAATTGTATGTTTTTGGTTTTGTTTTTTTACTACACTGATGTTCAGTGTTGACAATATCTTCAGCAACAATGATATCACCTAAATTTGTTTTATCTCCAAGTTCTTTTGTTTCACTCTCCTTTGCTCCATAGCATATCCCAATAGCAATGACATACTTAGCTTTCACTGTCTTTCGTACTGAAGTAAGAACCTCATCGGTTTTATCTGGACCCTGGCCTGTTCTTATTATTGCAACATGACATGACTTATATTTCCCCAGAATAAAATGTGCTGATTTATCTTCTGTGATGACTTTAATATATTTATCATCACTGCCAGGAGGATCAGTTGCACTCATCACAGCACGGTACTCTATAGGTGTGGCAGTTACCAGAATGTAATGGACTTTTTCTTCCAAAAACTTCTTTTGTTCTTTAGTTAGTTTTGTAAAAAAATTCTTTTTAGTTGCACTCTCAAGGTCTTCAATTGTTTTACAATATTCGCTAACATT
>NW_003546445.1:78748-85610 GCF_000090795.2 Amphimedon queenslandica | reverse complement strand
ACAGTATAAGCTACATTAATTTTTGGCAGTATTTATTACTTTGAAGTAGTCTCTTCTTGTCCAATACTTTTAGCTCTTACTGCAATAAAAATGATATGTGTGTATTTAACTTCTTAAATAAGCTCGTACATGTGTAGTAGTATCATACGATTAGTTTAATTGGGGCGAGCATGAGCGAGACCCACTCTAATAGGTCTATTTTGCATTACTTCTTTATTTGTGAACAGAAGATAACAATTTATAAATCAGTATACTACTGATAAATTTGGACCACACGGACAAATAAGATTAATTGCTCATGCTCGCCCCTCAATGTTTACATTCACTTAGTGTACATGCACACTATGAACATCCATTACTAATATGAATGAGTATTATGTGTATATCAAGGATCAATAAAAAGCAGCATTAGAATGAAATAGCTATAAATGAATTCATTTTAATTAAAATCAAGTAATATTATATGCATGCATTTGACTCACTGATGTACTCAGCTGTTGCATTTTGATCACATTTTCTAAGAGCTTCAATTAATGTGCTTAAGTTTGCTTTTGCAACATCAGCATTCTCCAGCCATTTCACTAGACACTCTCTAACACAACCATTAGTATCTCTCGGATAATCTCTCTTAATTGCTTGTAGTGTATTAGTTAAACCCAAACCAAGACCAAACTCAAGCCATTTTG
The DNA here is from genome assembly GCF_000090795.2 of Amphimedon queenslandica. Classification (NCBI taxonomy): domain Eukaryota; kingdom Metazoa; phylum Porifera; class Demospongiae; order Haplosclerida; family Niphatidae; genus Amphimedon; species Amphimedon queenslandica. The sequence continues at coordinate 84,924 of NW_003546445.1, read as the reverse complement.
CATTTGAAAATTGACCCTCTTTAAGTAACATTCGTACATCATGCAAATGTGTTATGTTCAATAGAACATCTTCTTCTATACCTGTAATTATTACCATACACTATTACTGTTAAAAGTTAAATTACCTGCTGAGCTAGAGTCAGATTCAAGACCAAACCAGCACGAGTAAGTCTCCTCATCATTTTTACTGATGTCACTTGAATCACACTTGCAATATGCTGCCTTTTTCTCTTCATCCACGATACAATAACACTGCTCTTTCTTATTGGGACAAGGAAATGCATTGGCATAATTCTGTTTGACATTGATGGCAACAGAGCTTTTATTAATAGCTGTAGTAATCAGCTCACGAAACTGTGGACAATATTTCCGTGGACGATAATCCTGTCGACCTTTGAAATAGACTTCAATATGTTTATAGCGATTAATGATATAAAGTGTAAAACGTTTTTCTTTGATCCAGACCCAAAGTGAAACAGCATTACGATACATGAGGTGTGGAGCAAATTCAACCTTGTATTCTTTTTGTTTAAGCAAATGGACAAAAATTAAAGGAAAAATTCCTTGAGGAACAAGGACATTTTTTTTTGATTCCGATTCATTTTTTGCCTGCTCTAGCCACACATAGTAAAGAGGCTTTATACCTTTAGGTAGATCATTATCAGAGTTGTTATTGTAGGCAGGTAAAGCAGAAGGAAGGAAATAGCTACTATCCTGGGACTGGCTTTTCAATTCTGTAATAATATGAAGATGTTGAAGCAAGTTAATAAAGTAATCTGGTGTGAAATCATTTGAGAATACACCAGAAAACTTTTCAAGAAGAACTTTTTTGAAACAGCCTCTTTTCTTAAGATGTGTCATCTCATCCTGTGATATATTTGGTACCAGTGATGTTGCTGGTGTTGGATAACTGACATAAGTAAGAGCTAACAAATGTGAAAGAACGTTAATGATTTTTTGAGGGTTAACGAAAACTAGTTCTGGTTTGATCTCACGAAGGTATAAAATGATTGTGCTATTGTGAAGAAAGGTTAGAGCTATTTCAACATCTTCTTCGTTCATGTAAAGATCTTTTTTACAATCTTTAATAACTTCTTTTTTAGTAACAAAACCTTTATCTTTTGCCTTTTTTTCCAAGTAAATCTCAAACACAAAGCAATGCATCGGGACTTTTATTTCAATGGTGACTTCTGTACATTTGGACATTTTCTCTAAAATTTTTCTGCTAATTTCTTCTCTTTTGTCAGAGTCTTTTTGCAATGTATCAACTGGATATATTACAGAATTTTCATGAACTTCAATGATACGTTCTGTTAGTTGAGGCAATATGTTCTTTTGAGACATTAATTCTTTACTAATTTCCTTCACCATTTTCTCAGCATCTTTTTTGTTAGTTCTTTCAATCAGTACATCATAATGAGTACCCAGAACAAAAGACATTGAGTGTTTAGGCTTATTACGCTCACCATCTTTTTTTTTCTTCATGAATGGAATATCAAGTTGTTTCTGAACTGACGCTGATGAAACCACAGAATTGAAAATCTTACGATTTGAACATTCATCATGACATTTAAATTCTTCTCCATTAAATCGATACATGAACTCAAGCTTATCATCAAGACCTTTTGAAATATCCAGTGTGATGATGTTAAGAGTAGCTGCTCTAGTGAACACAGGTAATAGCTCTTGGTATGCTGGTTGACCACCAGAATCAACAATGTACACCCACTTCTCACTTAACTGAGCTCCTGCTTTAGAAATACGATGAACAATGTTCTTAAAAACATTTTCAAAGTCACTGTTATCCTCCAGTGTTTCTTCTTGCTTACTTTCTTTGACACTTTCTGATTCTTCTGGATCAGAGGATGAATGCTTTGAATCAGGTTCTGAATCAATTTGCTCTTCATTACAAGAGTCTGTATGTTCTTCATGTGTTTCTTTTAATTGTTCCTTTTTAAAGGCATCCTCTGATTCATTCAAATGTAACTGAATTTGCTGAGCAGCATTATCTTCTACAGCTTCTTTTAAACTTAATGCTAATCGCTCCAACAATTTGTCTTCAGTGATTCTGTTCCATGTCTCTTTACCATCAAAAGCTATTCTTAGAGCTTTGACAGCTTTACAAGCTATTGGTGTACTGTCAGTGGTATGTTTAGAGACTAGAGTGAGGCCAGAATCAGCAGGTGGTGAGCTAGTGGCAGATGGGGCATTGGTGTGTGAATGAGATGCAGATTTTAAGGGTGGAGGATCTTCATTAAGTAGAAGACATTGTGCACAGGTTTTCCCAGATCCAGCAGGACCAATCATGAGTACACGAGTAAGTGTCAGCATCATGATACCTCCTTTACACCACTTCTCTAGAATACCTATTGTAAGTTCACATTAATGTTTCCATAAGCCATACAATTAATAATTAAAGGAATTTACACAGAGCAAAGTTGAAAATTTACTAACATTTAACACAAGTAAGATATTGAACAAAAAAGACATCTTTTATTTATAAGCCATGTATGTTGAGCAATCGAGAGCATCATGCTATAGTTGCTAATTACTCTAAATATTATCTAACCTGATTTTTTCAGATCTTCAACATGAACTATTTTTTCTTCTACAGAAATAAATATAGTGAACCAAATTGTAATGAACGTTCCATAAAATTTTTATCACAAAAATCCTTTAACAATTTTTTGCTATGATATAAGTACATATACTATCACTCCATCTCTACTTACATGCATATCTACAGATGTTACATAAGAAATAAATATTAAAATTTAAAATCTTAATTTTTATATCAAATTGGAAAGCTTATAATATACATAGTTTATCACTCTTACCATAATTAACAGAGTCACCCTCGGGTTCCTGCTTTTCCACATCATCCATGCCATAATTAAATGGGTCATCATTACTTAGTAGATTTCTCAAGCATTTTTGAACAAACCTTGCACATGAGACAGCTCCAAACGGTTGCCACATTTTGTTTTTTTCTTCATTTCCCCAGTCAACGATAGATTTTATGACGATCCATTCAAATCCTCCTTCTCTCTTAGCAACCCGATTTATTCCATTTGCTTCCATTTCTCCTCCAAGCGCTTGTGGAACTTGTTTAAATATTTTCTGTTTTTCATCTTCACTGCGAAACTGTGTGAACTCAGAGGCTAAGACACCAACGTGAACTTTAACTGATTTACTTTCAAATGTAAATAGACAATCTTGACTAAGCAAATTACAAAGTTCCCTTCCACACTGGTATTCTTTTGTATTAATGATCAATTCGGGTCCTTCATAACGCTTCTCAGTGATGTCTGCAATGCTTTTGGCAACAATAATGTCAGCTAATTTTGTTTTATCACCAAGTTCTTCAGTTTTGTCCTCCTTTGCTCCATAGCATATCCCAATAGCAATGACATACTTAGCTTTCACATCATTTTGTACTGAACTAAGAATTCTTTCAGTTTCATTTGGACCCTGGCCTGTTATTATCACTGCAACATTACATGGGCCATACTTCCCCAGGATGAAATTTGCCGATTGATCTGTAGTGACAACTTTAATATATTTACCATCACTACTAGGAGGCTCAGTTGCACCCATCACAGCACGGTATTCTACAAGTCTGGCAGTCACCAGAATGACATTGACTTTTTTTATAAATTCCTTTTCTTCTTTTGTCAGTTGTGTGATGTATTTTTTTTTCATTTTGTTCTCATGATCAATGTCCTCCAGTTTTGGGCAATATTTGCTGACATCTGGAGGTGGATCTGACTCTATTGTACATGTTAATTAGAAATTATCAAAATTATTCTAACATACTTTGGTCCTCACTGATAGTCTTGTCTTGGCCGATTGCTGCACTATCAAGTGGTTCACTGTAAATACAACAATAGAGTGTAAATCACCAAGTAAAATACAGCAATTGTAGTGTATAGAACATTTACCGGTACTTTGAATCAATCTTTTCCTTTTCAGCAATTCCTTGTGTTGTCTCATTGCTTGTTGCCAAGCCTCCCTTGCCTGCATTAACAATAATTAATAAAAATGAATTGTAATGACAATCAATTAATTAACTGTTAAACCTATATATTCCAGAAGTTTAGATTTTGCTTCACCAAGTTGATCAGGAAAGTCATCACACAGTTTTATTAATGTATCCCAATTGACATCTTTATCAGCATCAAACCACCTCTGGAATACAATAATAAGATTTTTAGTTGCTCCTGGCATTGGCATCAGATCAACCACATTTACACCCAAACCAGCTCCTATTAGCATGTAATGCTGAGCAGAAGAAACAAATATCTTTATGACAGCTGCCAAAGTAAGCTCCTTGTCTATACAATAGAGGCTTTATAATTTTAAACAGTAAAATATTTGTACATACCTATTATCGGACCAGGATTGAGTTCAACATCTCCTGATAAGAGGAGGAGCATACGTAGACAAACAATCAAATAGAAATCATTGTAAATCATATTAGAACTGCAGCCTCCAGGTAAGACTACTGACTGGAGGTAATTTGTATCAGTAAGAGTAACACCAGTAGTACATTGTACTTGGCAGCAGTTACCTAATAATAAAATACCAGTAAATATACAAGTACAAAGTTGTAATTGTTGTTTACCTGTTGGAGGAATCATCAAGATGTGTCTTAATAAAGAGAGAAAAAGGAGGAAAGCAATAAGAGACAGAGCTGCTGGCACTGGCAGTTTAGATGTCTTCTCTCCTGATGTAGTACTGCCTGACTTGCTGTCTACTGCAGCTTTGAATGAGTGAGAGTGGTGGCCATTAGCTGGTCTACTGGAGGCAGCTTGACAGTAGTTCCACAGTCCAATACTTGCTCTCCATTGACAGATATCAATCATCTTGTATATGTGCGGGACCACAATCTGAAACTTCTGAAATCTACTCTACACTTGCATAAATTTATACTCTAGTGTACAGGAAGTAGGTGTATACTTTATTGTCTATATCACTGGAGGAGTGGGTTGAGGTTTTACACTAAAAGTATTTCCTCTCTTTTTATCTAATGCAGTTATTTTACTGGTATATGTACTGCATTGTACATTTTAAAAGTATGAATAGAAGCAACAGTATGTATTATGTACTATCGTAATCTACTCTTGATACTATCAAGAGTACATAATAGGTATTATGTACTCTTGGTACTATTGATAGAGGTATAATTTCTCTAATATGATACATAAATAATAGAAGAGGTATTTATAAAGAGTCATGTATTGAACCATATAATTAATAAAGCACTGTATCAAACAGTACATTAATCTTTATAGTAAAATAAGGAAGGGTTTGTATAATAAATGTATAAGAATTTCTATATCTATTGTCTTTCTTGTAACTTAAACTTCTCCTGTCATTTTTTGTATCACTTTCTAGTTAAATGGTCCTCTTACTTCTAACATGTACATAATCTAATATACTGCCAGTGCTAATTCATTCTTTGTTTATAATATTCAAGTTATCAGTACATTTTGTATGAGAAAGAGAGTGAATGAGAGCAGAGGGTTGGAGGAAGGATGATAGAGAGTATTCTGATTCCCCTTATAGTTTATACAATAAGTACATCTGTATTTTAGTTTATGTACATTACACTATTCTATGTGTTATTAAGGGTATAATATCTTTCATTGAAGTCCACTGCAGGCTTAATATGGTCTTTGTGTTTTACTTTATTATTTCTACTCAATTTGTATGTCTACTGTGCCTCTGCACTATTCTACACTCACCTGACTTATTGTTTTCTTGTTTTTGACATTGCCATTAATATTTTTTTATTGCTGACTGTCCTCACTATTTTTTATCTATTATTTAGCTCTAGTTAGCTATTAGTATACATTACAACAAATATACTTAAGTAGATGTACAGGTAGTTCTTTTATCCAGACACTAATGGTAAACATCAAAAGAGGAGTGGGAGTATGTGAATGAACTATCATTGTATTATATTCATGGATCATTGTCACATGTCATAACTGTTCATAGTGTCCCTCTACTACTGTTATTATTGTAGTTCCAGTGAATGTGACTAAATTTGGTCATTTCACAGAAATTCTATTTCATGGATAAAATTATTATAATAAATACAATAAGTGATCAGTAATTGATGGTATATAGTAATATACAATGATATACAGCTAAAGTCATAATCACAAGAT
>NW_003546445.1:77268-78479 GCF_000090795.2 Amphimedon queenslandica | reverse complement strand
CTATTGAAAAGTAACAATAACCTTGGGTATTTTTAATGTTAACAATTAAATCCACTCAACTAATATAGCACTTTATTTTGGTAGTGCTTTATTTTGCAATTTTGTTGTATTATTATTTTTAGTAATGCATGGTAGATCTAGTTAGCTATTAGTATGTGACATTACAGCAAATACACTCAAGTATCTACGCAGACACTAATCGTAAACATCACAAGAGGAGTGGGAATTATGTGAATGAGTTACATTCTTTATTGTCACATGTAATAACTGTTCATAGTGTTCCTCTACTACTGTTATTATTATAGTAGGAAGAGTTTATACAACAGATCAATCATCGACCATCAACAACTGTATACTATCCCTATTGTAGAGTGTTCTCACTATTTTACCTTTTGTTAAAATTATATTTTTCATTGACTGACATATTTCACACAAAGTTCCGTAACTGAGTGATCGTTAAAGTTTATTCTTCATTGTCACATGTAATAACTGTTCATAGTGTTACTCTACTACTGTTATTATTGTCATTCTAGATATTATGACTAAATTTGGTCATTTCACAGAAACGTTATTTTATGCATGATCACAATAAATGCAATAAAATTGAATATCAGAACCAATCAGTAGTACATCAAGCACCTTTTTAAATAAATATAACCTATTATTATATTGATAGTGATCACAATTATGTACTGGCCGGGCTACATGTAGCTATGTACAACAGTAGATTAGTTATATGGTAAGATATTGTAGATTGACAATGATATAACAAGTCTTTCTTGTAAATTGAAATACAGTATATGAGTATATTTAGTCCAGCAGTGTATAGTGTGTGTGGTATATAGCACCTCATAAAACAGTTACTGGAATACACCACTAGCACTGACTTGAAATACATCAATCATTGAATATCAGTGTATGTGGAATGCACCCAGTACATGTGCAATGTTTATTAGTACAAGCACTTTAATAATAATATCACACCTAATGAGACAAAGTAATAAATCATTATCATATAATATATGCTGATTCACAAACTGATACTATTATACAGGAAGTGTAAGGGCTGTTGTTGTTACTAAGAATTATATACTATCATAAAAATGTCATTATAATTATTACAATGAGTATATTATTGGGTGTAGCTATCAATGAAAACTGTCAATAGCATTTAACTTACCAGTCACACTAAGTTATTATAAACTAATAAT